>NC_056736.1:47378367-47455867 GCF_019279795.1 Protopterus annectens
ACAGTCACAGGAAGACTCAGAGGAGGAATCCCCTGCTGATGTCCCTGTAGACAGGTGTAGGCATCTTCAGTACACCTTGGCTTTGACTAAGAGACACTGCATAGCACATTCACTAATAACCTAGGGACCTAGGGACTGTCACCTTACTCTTACTAACATAGATATATTAAACTTGATGCCTGGCAACCCACACAACCTGTACCTATCCATGTATTGGTTGTGCACTGCCTGCATCGGACAGAGTCTGCCCTGAGCTACAGTTCTGTAACCTGCTGCATTTGCAAGGTAATTCTCTAACTTACACAGCACTTTTAAGGATTAATATGATACAGTATGTTATGTATGGATCTGCTACATTTATGCAAGTAAATATAGTGGGACGTTTGGACAGAAGTAACATCCACATGGGACTACAGATACCTAGTCCACTATCATGTGTCCTTTAATAGTCACTAGGCCTCATGCATGGAAGATTCACTACATTAGTCAAGGGAGATATTAAACAGAGGGGCTATATGATATTTAGACTAATGTGTATCCCAGAAGGACATGTGGTGTTCTTCCCCTACCCCCAACACAGCAGTGCTCCCATATAATTGTTGTAACAGTAACTCATTAATGATACAGCAGCAGTCCAGGCAATCTTGGGGCAGTAACATCAAACTCGATCACACTGCATATTTCTCACTTAATGCAGAAATAAAAATGTACATGTTTATGCTTCTGATTATCTGATGAATGACTAGTCTCTGTCTGGTAGCTTGTGTGGCTCAGTGGATAAGGGAAGTTAGTATGGGTGTTGGTGCTGATGGTTCTAATCTGGAAGTATCCACATCTTTTAGATGTGAGGTATTGTTATGTTGGTGTTTTTACAGACTGTTAGTTTGTGTGTAGTGTAACATTATTAACCTCTGTCATATATTAACTACAACAGATAGCTGAAGAATGCAGCTGAGAATTTCAGTTAAGTGCAGTACTGCAGACACAGGGACAGATGTCATTGTCTATAACACACAAAACCTCGGACTGGAGTACAGGTAGGTGTGGCCTGGAGTCAGTTTATAAGTACTGACTATCCCATTGGGCATGCTCATACACTTAGTTACACAGAGCACAATTCTGTTGCTCCTTGCCTAAAATGACCTATTATGTATAGATATGTCTGTACATGCATACATATGTGTATACATATCTGTCTGCCACAATGTTACCAATAGCAATGATGCTACATATATATTTGCATGGAATTTATGGCCAGTAGTATGCCAACAGGCATTTGTTCATCAGTACCCTCTTGTAGGATATTGACATTACTCACAGAGTCTATGACCGCAAACAGTTTGCAGGCATCAGCCAACATTGTCAGCTGCAGACATTCAGTATTCGCTTGTATCGTGGTTAAATAGATCCCAAGCAGTACAGGACAGATGACTGAGCCCTGTTGAACACTACTGCTTATACATCTGCTATTAGAGGCGCATTTCCATATTCTGAGTATGCGTGCCATCAATAAGCCATTTAGTGACCCCCCTATAATGATATTACCATAGATGCCTAACTAGGTGCTTTTGTCAATGATGCCTGAGTGGTGGATAGAGTCACACAGCTTGGCTATGTCCAAAGAGTTGTATGCCCTGATGTCTCCTCACCCAATTCCTTGGTGACTGCCTCAGAAATGTCCACAATATTTAACAGCCATGATCTCCTGGCAGACATCCAAACTGTGTACAGTCAATTGTTTGTAGATCACATATATGTTTGCTGATCAGATCCATGATGATTTGCCCCACATGCATACAGATATGGTTACTCAGGCAAATAGGTCTGTAGTTACAGTGGTTGGTAGATGGACCACCTCTGTGCAAGGGGTAACAGTTGCCATTGCCCAGTCAGCTGGGATGCAGCCTGTGCTTACAGTATGATTGCAAGAAGTTCCCAATGGTGTTAATAATCCTTGGTGTGTAGGACTTAGACTGGAATGTTAGCACGTCCAATTGATGCTGTGTATACTCCACAGAGAGGAGAGTTATGACCTGTTCGGTAGATATGGAAGGTATGGGAAAGGTTGTATGAATGTCATGTGGTACATGTGGTGGGGACAGGAGAGTGAAGTTGACGCAGAACCTGTGGGACAACAGGTTAGCTATGAGTACAGACCCATTATATGTGTTATCATTATATACAAGTTCATTGACAATCTGGACCTATCCTCTGAGGTTACACATGGAACTACACTGTGCGTTGTGGTTTTGCTTTGTGGGGGAGGCTGATTTTGTCACATACTGCTTCTACAGGATCTCACAGAAACACTATGTGCTTGTTTAAGCTGAGGAGGTTGTGCTTCCATTTTAGGGGGCACCTTCACCTCACTTGTCACATGGCAATGCCCAGTTTTGTTGTACTGCCTGTTAATGTCAGTTGTCCACCATGCAGGTTTGCTGTGCCATGAGGAGCTCATGTTCCTCCTCTCAGGTACAGCTGAGTCTATGCAGTTGTACTGCTGCTTACATAATGCATGGGTGCAAAGCTCTGCATAATTGTCTGTCCCATCTTAGAGAAGAGGTGCAGTCATGCAATGTAAACCATCCCATAGGGGGTAATACATTGCTTTGTTGAAGTATATTTCTGCATTGTTTTTTTCAAGGGTGGATTAGGTATGATAGTTTTAATAAGACTGATCTGTGGTCAGATCTCACCAGGGAAGCCCTTACAGTGTTGGGCTCCAGTGGTCACTTACTGGGAAATACATGAAGCACTACATCATCTCCCCTTGTGAGAATGTCATGTCACTGGTCCAGGGCATTGTAGTTAAGTACGTGGACTAACCGTTGGGCAAGTGAGCTTCAGCATGACTAAGCAAACATTTGGTGGTTATTTAATGCCACCCCAAACCATGGTGTACTGATATATCTTGATAGACACAGGTATATTCAAATAAACACAACAGGTGTCTAGATTCATAGAGCTGCTCTTGTAGCTGGAAATGGCTTGTTAGGTGCCCTTCCAGCAGTGAAGAGCACCTGCAGTGTCTCCAGGAAAGCATAGTGTTTCACTAAATCTGGATGTGTATCTATCCTTAATAGATATGTATACACCACCTGCATTACCTTGCACACTTTCAGTTTGAGGTCTGAGAATGTGGAAGGACATGTAGTCTGGTATGGTTGTGGTGCTGTCCACAGTTGTGAACCAGGTGTCTTTCTCTGCATAAATGTCTGCATATTCCAGGGTGGGGACACCTCCCACAGAGTGGTGTTTAGTGTTGCCATTCCCAGCATGTAGCAGCATGACCATGATGTATGAAGATGGCGTTCTCATTGGAAAGGTTACCCTCCATATAGTGCCTATAAGATGCACTGTGGGTGTGTCAGCAGCCTTGGCCAGTACTCAAAATCCTAGGGATGAGAGATGAAGGCCATTTCTGGCAAAGCACTGACATCTGTTGATCAAGTCATCTCAAGCAGACATGCAGTAGATCCCCTTACAATGACACCACACACTAAGGCAATTATTGAAGTCCTTCATTTTCTGTGTGTGTTGAGCTATCATTCTAGATGAAGGTCAAATGCAGCTGAAAGTAACTGCAATACTTAGTTGCAGAGAGGACAACTAGCATTCAGTGCCAAGCAGTGTCCCCAGATCTCTCAGTCATCTGTTATGTAAAACCATGAAAGGTGTTAGCATGGATACGATCAGTAACAATGCCATACACCTACCGACAGTGGACCAAACACAGTTTGTTTTGCTCAAGGGCAGATCATACCTACCTACCCTATCTGGTAGACCTCATTGAGTTTTACAGTATGCAATGGGTGACAGGAATATGACTCACTCCACATACCATGGTCTGACAAGGTGTTTGACAATATTATGCCAGCAGGCCTTGTTGGAAACTGTGTAAGTTATTTACAGAGTGGTATGTCAGCTGGTGAATAGCAAAATGTCTGATAGTCATAATATGGGAATATAGCATTGGGTAGACTTATTCCACAATGATACCAATCACCAGTGGACTTCCCTCAGACATCATTAATGGATTACCCCTTGTAGCCATTCCCTTCGCTGCAGTCATGGCCTCTGTCAGTGACCTCTGACTGACTACATTAGAAGGCGATTGTATATTAGGAATCGTCACCATATCCCACACAGAATCAACAGTCATCCAGGATGGCCTGAGACACACATTCAGTTGTTTTCAGAGCCACTGATAAATAGTAAATGCCACTGACTGCACAATACTATCCATTTGGAAATCATGCACCCCTGGAAAATAGAGTAGTGTCCACACACTGCACACATTAGGGCCAATACCCATGGACATAAGGACACAGAAAGTAATGTAGCCTTTGACTTTCACTGTCTGTAAGATGTGGGAATCAATTCAATTTTGCACAACCTACACAGAAATGTATGGCACGTAAACCCCAGACTGTCAATGTCATACTATATTTGGCACTCGTCACACCTATCATTGAGTGCAATGGCACCTTTGCTATGTCACTACACAGGCATATCTTCCAACTGTAGCAGCCACACAGGTTCCATGGTAAACCAATACATGTTGCAAATAACATGACTGATGCAGTCCGTGTCAAATGCGTACATGTGTAGTCTGTCTCCTACATGCTTTGGAGGGGATGTGTATGGCTGCAATACAGGGAAGTGTGAGATCCCACTGTGGGCCTCCTTCTTATCCAAGACAGATCTATTACCTATTCTACACACCTGCACTGTCAGTGTACATGCTGGGGAGACAAGTATGTAACACAGACACTACACCCTATATGTAATAGGCTCCCCATGCATGTGAAGCACACTTCCGCTGTAATGCACATCATGTGCAAGTTACACAATGGGATGCAGAACAAGACAACCATAACTGATGTAGGACAAATGTCTGTAATGGACACAGAAAATTTGTAGATGGGTCATCTCCATCACCACAGCTTGTAGATGAAACCCTGGTGACACTTATTAAGGGTATAAGACCATGTCATAGATGAGGGATGCATGAGTATGCAGCATGATGCCGATGTCCTTGTTAGCCTGTTGTACACATATGACATATGCTCCTATACCATTGTACCCTGCTGGAGACATATGTCTTCTGTGCTGACATTCCATCCTGTGCTGTGATGTCTATGGGTTTATTGCTGTTGTCTATCCATAGGTGTCCCCTATAGACTCCTGAAACTGAAACATAAATAGGTCGGTGACAGACCTCTCACTGTGTAAGTATACATCCATTGCAACATCATACAACATAAGGTACACTAAATTATGTGGTTTATTCATTACAGATGTCAACATATAGTAAGTATCAGTCAGTGACCAGTACAAGTGTCATGACAAAGCAACACTACATTACACAATTACATATTAATTTATATAGTCACCCTATGCATCAGACATGTAGCTTCATTTCTCTACATTGATGACGAGGATGACAGGAATGTGGCAAAGGTATTCTCACTTTACACAAGGTGATGTTTGGGGGTGCAGGAAGCCTAGGCTGACCCAATAGGTTGAAAGCATCTATGTGAGTCAGGAAGGGAAGCAGGTAAGATGGACTATGGAAATGTGCCTTGTATGTCTGTAGCTGACCTGACTTTGACAGTGGTGTGTAATTGTGTGTGTGGACACAGTCAAGCTCAGTGCTAGCCCTACATGTGTATATATGAGAATGCTGTGAACCATGCATGGTAGAGCTGCCCCCTGAACATGGGAACTGGCTCTGCCAGGAGTTGCACTTGGGCCTCCATGGCCAAGGTCAGAAGTGGTGCTAGTACTTGACGGTGACTCCTGTTTTCTGAGACCGTATCCTCCACAGGAATGCTCAGGACCATGAGCACATGGCCTACCATGTCTTGGTGTGGATGGCACACTCTCTTCTGGAGCACTGGATGTATTGCCAGTATGGAAGCGTGATTGAGCATGGCCACGTCGACTCTCAGAAGATGTAATTGCTGACCTACATCCACAGGTCCAATGCTCAACTCCAGCCAGATGCTCCATCACAGACAATGTGCATTCCAAGATAGATATTCTGCAATCTCTCTCAGACCACCTTATTTCCACTGCATCAGTGAACTAATCCAGTGTATCACCAATGTGGTGAAGGCAGTCTCGGATGTCAGACTGTGCTGCATCCATAACCCTGAGCATTTGTTTGGAATTCCTTTCAGAACATGTCTCTGCCTCCATGATGGCCTAAAACATACTCTGAGCGACTCATGATGAGACACTTGTAACAGGTGGTGGAAGGACAGCAGGCCCCCTATGAGCACCCTATCAGTCCACCTCTGTGAAACCTCGCCAGGTGTCTGACTATGGCTAGTTTCTACAATCACTGGAGCCATAGTTGCCACACTTTGTTGTTAAATGTCCTCACCCTCTGACTGTCCAATGTCTATGGCCTCCAGGGATTGGGTATGTATAGGAATACTGACTGTGTGTGGTGATAATGAGGGCAGAAGGATATAAATCTCTGGGACAGATACAGCCCCTGAAGCCCCCAGCTGTACCTCACTTTGGCCACCATCATCATCAGAGTCTGAAGAGACTCTGACATCATGTTGTGTAGGGTACATATCCCAACCCCCTGGTCATGTTTGTTAAGAAAGGGATAAGCAGTACATTAATACCTGCACTATTATTCTCTGCAGTACTATGGTGCAATATATATAAACCTGTAGACACTGTTGTCACTATTTCAGACATGTTTAACCCCCAACCTCATATAGTAGGACATGAGGACATTACTTTTTCCAGAAACATCTGTATTTACTTGTAAATAAAAGCTCTTTACACTGCAATCTCATCAGCAACAATGAGATACACTGTTGATATTTGCGAATACTCTGCACAGTTGACACGTGGCAATCTGTAATATCCTGACAATACCATCATATCTACCAGCGTTGTTACACCTACAAGTTATAGGTATGACTCTAAACTGTGTACACAGTCAGAAAAAAACTGTGCAGTTGTCAATCATGCTGACAGTACAACAATCCTCCAGCAAGCGTGGGATGACATTTTACAGAATGCATTGCAGTAAATCTACATCTGTAATAAAACAGTGCTGTGCTTACCAGGAGCAGGACCACAGAATTGTCCGATTCCTGAGGGGCCTGTGAAAAGTTGAGGGAGATGTTATGTAAACAACACTGCATGTTGCACAGTAAGAGGGTAATACGTCGATATATTTCACATTTACAGTAGTTATTTTGTTAATTGTTATGTTGGTCAAAATCTGAGCATGAGATTCAAACTGCAGTTATACTCCTCCCCCAAAAGAACAAACATCTGACACCCATGTAAAAGTATCTACACCCTGACACACTGAATGTTACAGTATTCTTATGATGATCTAACTAAGCCTACCTGGATGCTCCTTTGCTATGGAAACTGTGGTGCCCACATCCCCGATATATGGTGTGATGGATGCCTGGTAGCTGTCATGTATTCCTAGCTTCACCAGTAATTCCTCAGTGGCTGAGAGTGGTTATTCTGCTACAGGCCCTCCATTGGTGACACAATGATCCATGACCATATCTGCTGCTCACCTGCATGCAGTATTAATCATGTCTGTAGCATGGTGTTAAACCTGCTCATATGTCCTGCTCTGGTGACCTATGGCATTCATAGCATGGACAAGGTCAGCCAACAAATCTGCCTGCTGTTCCCTGTTGTGTCTCCCCCTAGTAAGATTTCATGGTGTTGATAGAGGCCTCCAGCATCCATAAAACAGGTACGTCACCTGGCATACATGTTTCCTGAAAGACAACAAAATTGGAACACATGTCAGGATCACATACATGGAAATACATTATGTAGAGATACAGTAAGAACAGAATGGCTGGCATTATCCACTGCTTGATCACAAATGTCATAGTTCACAGTGTGCAAACATACTAACCATGTGGATACAACTCAGATACTAGCAATAGTCAGCTATTTCCGTGTGTGCCATGACAGATACTGCTGTTTGATCACACAACCAACACAGGTGTCTATTGTAGTGTGTCCCCTAGGGGTCAACCCCGCAGATAATATGTTAAAACAATAGTGCCAAACAAATAGCAGTGTGGTATTACAACCTCTGTAAAGGGTCATTCCCATGAGACCAGTGTGCCACATTCACAAAAAAAACATTGCACCCTTGATGTACTATATGTCCTCTATAGATGCAACAAATCTGGAAATCAAGGACATGTCATCATTATAGTTCTAAGAAAAGCTTAGTGGTGTAATCCCCATTCCCCCTATGTATTTTCACACACATGCATAATTTTGTAAACAATAAGGTTACATACCTGATAGAGTACAATACTGCTCTATTTATATGTGCAAATGCATAAAGTGTTTGGCAACAAATTTACTGTTTGAAAAAAGTCTCATATAGACTGGTTCCCCTAGCCTACTGTTGAACATGGTTCTCATTACCAGGTGATTGGCTCTTAACCAATCTGTGGTTCTGAAATGCTAATTGCAGCCAACACAGCTGACTTGCCGTATAATCATCCAATGGTATGCAACCACTGAACAAGATATAAGCCAGTCATGTAGATTAGAAGCCCTTTCTGATATGTTGTGCTGGACATTCCTAGGGCCAAGGTACTACATCATTGCAGAGAGTATGTCTGCAGCAGCTACTTTGACATACAGATATGTGTGCTACAGGCTGCAGCTGATAATCCAGGCAATAGGCATAGGCAGAGACTGTGAACACTTTGGAGTACACCAAGCTGTAAGAGTAACTGTGGGAGCTGTGGCAGCCTTGTTGCAGAGGAAGGGCCAATGTGAGGGTACCCAACCCACTGCAATTTAGGGCATGTGTTTAAGGTAAGTATTTTAGCCAACAGTATCACTAACAGAGTACTGGGCAATATGTTTTTTGCATCCTTGAGCAACATAGGGGTAAATATGCCATTATGTCAACCATTTTGACAACTGTCAGGCCATGTGTTACATTATGGTTGTCATTTTGGACGTGTGTGCTTGCAGTCCTTGTGACTAGCAGGACCTCCATATGTTTATGTTAGTTGTGCAGCTGTGCTAATCTGTAATATCATTATGAAATGATTGTGTGCTGCACTCTAATATTAGTGGGCCTCATTTGCATTACCTAAGTTAAAATAATCTCCAAATACATATTAATGCATGACCTGACACTTTATGAACAGTGTCGTCACCACTATGGCAACCTAAAGCGAAGGAAGAGGGGAACCTTGGACACCTGGGTCCAATAGGCTAGGAATGGGAATGCCCCACAGATATGCAAGTATATTTGTCACTACTTTACTAAAATAGAAGCTAAATCTATGCAAAACTGGTATGCACAATGATATGCTTCTCTTCAATAGCTGCAGCTGACCGGGGTCACAACATCCAGTCTCATGCAGGACGGTTTATAGTCAAAAGATCAAAATTGACATGCACGACAGCCACCTCCTTGACCATGGTAGGAGCAAGAGTTGGAATGTTGATGTTCATGTGTATGTCCTTTTAGAAGGACATACACAGGGCAGGGATTCACAGCATTGATGTAAATGGGGAATATACAAAATATTGTCGACAGTATTTGTCAACTGTGTTGCATCGACCATACAACCTAATTAATATTTATGAGTCAACATTATTTGTCTTGGAAATCACTGTTCGTGTAAATGATTTTTGTGTTTTTGATACTAAACCCATGCTGGACACCTGTCCAGGATGCATCATGAGTTTGGCAAGTACAGATATTTTCTGATACTTGTAGTGCAAAAATCAGTAAACAATACCAATAACAATAAGCAATAAGGTATAAATCAGGATTGTGGTTTGATAACTAATGTATTCTAATAAGTGCAGTAGGACTGAATTCACTGTATGTCTGTTCTAATGTTGCTGCAGTCGACTGTAAAACTGAAATAAATAAAGAATTCAAAATAATTGCCTGATAAATGTACTGCACAACCCACAGTATGGTTGAAGGCTGTTTGCAGCCCACTTTCAGTCACATATGCTCTCTATTCCTCCCACACCAGGAGCAAGGTACATGGGTAAGGTAGCCCACATTCTGGGCAGATAACATCTGTATACTTCACAGATTCTAAGGAGTAATAACAATAAGGTATAAAGCAGGATTGTGGTTCCATAAGAATATGTGCTGAAATAAGTCCAGTAGGGTTGTATTCATTGCATGTCTGCTCTAATGTCACTGCAACAGTGCTGAGCTGCCCTTACACATACATGGCTGACCCCTGCCAGACATCTAAAAATAGAATTCACAACACCAGCTATTCAGCTTGACCTGGATACACAGCCCGAATACAGGATACAACAACTGCCAGTTCACCAAAAAATGAATTTATTGTCTGAAAAGTCTCTAGCGCCTCGGCTCACCAAAGCCTTCAAGGAGTAAATAACAGTACATCTCTATTCATATTTATATACACACCCATCTAAAAATAGAAACCAGATGTAATTAATTATGTGTTTTTGTCTACAGTGTTTTTATATTATATTATAAATGGCCATTTGCACCTAGTGGCACTGCTGAGGGGGATCCATGGCCATGTATACTGGTACATTCTGTTTAGGCTCTATGCAGAGCCTACATGGATTTTATTAAATCCTGGGAAGTGAACAAGTAAAACATGTAGAAAAGTAATGATGTTCACTGAGTGTGATTAAAAAGATGAATGTTTTGATTATAGGCTGTCAAAACATATTACAGCAGGCTCACTGACAAATAAATAAGATGTGGAAATACCAGTGGTTATCCAATATACAGATGACCATCAGAATAATGAAGAATAGCTATGGATGAAGTAATTCTGTTAAAAGAAAAAAAAGTTTGGAAATAATGTGAAAAAATATTGTGTGAAATTTAGAAAACAAAATGCAATACTAGAACAATGGAAACACATATTAAAAGAAATAAGATGTTTAAACAATAGAAATACACATTACAAGAAATAATGTGTTTTGTGTTTTGTAAAGTGTTGCCATTGTTATACAAAAAGCAGGTATATGTAGTACATTCATTAACATGAAAATTAAGGAAAATTAAGGAAAAATATTTTGTTGATTGGGTTTATAAGTTTCCAAGTCAAAGGGGAAAAAACTGCTAGAAGTAATTTTTGACATTATGTGGAGATTGATACTTAATCAGAATACAAGGGAATGCTATATTATATGAAAGTCAAAGGAGGATTAGAACTTATTTGCTCTGTTTTATAGCTGAAATCCATGTGTTTGTTATGGAAGTAAAACAATATTTGTGAAAGGTCTATTATATAGGAAGTACACATTTGTGTTGAAATAAATGGGATCAGAGAACATAAATGAATGTATTACAGTAATGAGCAATGGGTGCCAACTATAGATTTGTAACCCACTAGTATGAGTCCTAAAAGAATGAGAACTTAAGTGTGACTGGAGGAAATGCATCATAATTCCAAAACTGCCAAATGAAAGAGAATCCCCCTTTCACTGAGTTACGACAATCCTGGAATTGGTATATATAAGTAGCAGAGGTGTGGGAGGTATATCCTCCACATCATAGGGTGCATGGGGCTTGCCTCCATGTAAAACAAAATATGCAACAGAAAGTTTTAGACTTTGCTGTTATGTCTACTGAGGAGTGTTTAATTATTTAGGGTCTCAGAACACGTGTTAAAGGTTTATGGTAAATTATTATATTTAACCATGGAAAGAGATTAGTACGAGAGGAAAAACTAGTAGAGATACAGAGGGTTTGAAAAATGTCCTTGGAGGAGTAGATTTCTTGTAGAGGTTATTGTGAACGTGTTGTTTGTTAAATGACAAATGAACTATAAAAGAAAGGGGAAAGATTAAGTAAGAGATGCAAAGTAAAACAAATGAATGCCTTACTGACATTTTAGAAGTTGGAGGAGTTTAAGCAAAAGTCTAAGAACATGATTATTTATGATGACTTAAAGCCTATTATTATTATTAAAATAGGGTTACTTGGAAAGTGTTGAAATTATGAAAGTATCAAATTAAAAATGGGAATATCACTAGAAATTAGATAAAATCATGCTTAATACTGCATAACACCTGTGGAAAAGAAGATGTCAACAACTGATGCTTTATAAGTTGTGCAATGGTGAATTGAATGAAAAACAAGTAAAAAGTGGCTGTGATAAAAGGATGGGGAGGTTAGTTAAAAACTGGATGAAGATGATATAATCATGATAACACACCTCTGAAACCACCTTCACAATAATGAAGCAAAACAACCAAAAGCCCATATCTAAAATCACTGTTTATTCTCTGACGTCTCGGCCCAAATACCTTCAAGGCGTAAAACGCATCTAAAATATACTGCCCTTATATACACTCTAAATACATCCATTAACACTGAATTAATTCATGAATGAAACAATTACATCAAATAAAAAATGCCAATTGCATTCCAAATTCATTCCTTTTGGAACCAAAGTATCAAATTTTAAAATATAAAGGGACTGTTTAAACAACAACTTATTTTTTTTATATTTACATTTTCACATGAAGCATTGTCAACTTTTTCTAATATAGTACCTTTTAGACTTAGTTTGCCCCACATAAAACTTGTCACATGGGCATTTTGATGCATATATAATGCCTTCTGTATCATGTTTATATTGTCCCTTCATCTTAAAATTTATACCATTTATTTTATTAAAGCTTGTAACTACATAATTAAAAGTCTAAGAACATTGAACATGTTTAGTAATGACGACTTAAAGCCCATTATTATGAAAATGAGGTTACTTGGAAAGTATTGAAATTATGAAAGCATCAAATTAAAAATAAGAATATCATTAGAAATTGGATAAACCTGTGGAAAAGAAGATGCCAACAACTGATGCTTAATAAGATGTGCAATGGTGAACTAAATGAAAAACAAGCAAAAAGTGGCTGTGATAAAAGGATGGTGAGGTTAGTTAAAAAGCTGAATGAAGATGAAAGTCTAAATTATAAAATATTTAGAAGTTTGTAAAATAAGTTAACGCATGTTGGCCTACTTCATCATTTTTATTTCCCTCCTACTCATACCTATAGCACAAGCACTACAAAGAATTCCTTTTAATTGTGCAGCTATTATGGGTGCTCACTAACTTAGAAATATGACTGTGGTGGTGGTGCTGCGGTAGCGCTGTTGCCTGACAGTAAGACACTGTCCCATTCGATTCTCAGCTAGAACGCCTTCTGTCTGGAGACATGAGTGAATGAGCGTACCTTCGTTGAAGGTTGTGTGTCAGGGCTGGCAACTCGGCACATAAAAATCTACTGCCAATCATTAGTGGACCGGAGTTCAACTGTGGCGACCCCTAACTGGGAAAAGCCAAAAGACACAACAACAACAACAACTAATTTAGAAATATATGAGCATTTAGAGATGATCAGTCATGGTAGTAAGGTTGTATGATTGTGTATTGTCAAATAAATATAATAAAAATATGCTTTCTTTAAAACCACTGAATAAAAATGAAGTTGCTGTACATTTTTCTTTTATGCGTTGTTGATCTTCCACAACCCAATGCAAAGATGTTTGCAATACAAGCCACATCTAACATCACCAGAACCACTGTGTTTTGCACCAGGGAATATCACTTCTATGAATACTTTCTGCTTCTATTTAATACTTTAATTATGATTCCATGCTTATCCTCCAGTATCATGTTGTAAGTAACATTTGCAGCTATTCTATCCAAGCCTGCACAGGCAAATAACACCATTAAAGATGTAACCAATCCAGTGGTGACAATCATGTACAGCATACTTCTCAAACTCTTAGGGCAAATAATCTGGACAAAGCCAAATATAATGGATGGATAAATGTCCAAAATTAAGGACAATTTGTTTTTAAATATTGTTCTTATGAACTTAGAAAGTTGCTAGAATAACAGCTTTTGCATTATAATTCATATTCTGAAGGTTTGAAGTCTGAAACTCAAACCTCTGTCATTATTTATTGACTTTAATCTTCAATGATTGTCCAGAAAACCTCAGATTTTATAAAGAATTGACCAAAATAAGAGGTGAAAATCTGGACATTCTTTGAAAATCTGAACAGCTGAGCTATATGCAGCTCTGGATGAAACTAGCTAGAATATATTACCACTGCTGTGTTCCTCACTACAGAGAAGTTATAAAGTGAGTTACTTACTGCTTCTGAACTTACCATGCAATTGTTTTAACTTGAAAACTTAAGTACTGAAGGCACTGGGCTAGGATTAAAGATGGTAAGATTGTGGGTAGTCATTTTTTTTTGGGGGGGCAGAGTTATATGTTGCCCTGTCCTTATTCTTTTGTATAGTTTTCATCTTCACATTTGAAAGCAAGTAGAAATTAGGTTTTCATGTATTATCTTTCTTAATTTCATTTGATATTTGTTTTTTTTTTTAATGATCATGGCTGGAGAACTAATTTGTTTTCTTTTCACTTGTTTTGCATTGCTTCATCGTCATCGTCTATGTTTTTTTTTTTTTTTTTTTTTTTGTGGCTTATTTTCTTTTAGTTCTATTTTGCTCTTACTTGCTTATTTAAACTAGGAAAAGACTGCAGCTGTATCCCTTGTGAGTCATACAGAAAGTAGAACAGATCAATTAAGGTTAATTACCTATGATCTGAGGGTGAAGCTAGGAAGTAAAACTACTATTTAAGGGGTAAAATAAAACATTTCAAGGCTTTACTGGAAAAACTCACTCAGACTCTGCCATAGATTGCTGTGAGGGAAAGGTTAGTTTGTTTCTGCTTTCTGGTACTTTGTATCGCTCCATTGCCTTCTTTGAATTTGTATAGTGTTGTCTATTTTCTTTACAGTGTGTCTTACTTGTATTATTCTTTTAATAACTTATTTAAACTAGGAAAGAGACTACAGTCATGCCTCTTGTGAGTCACACAGAAATTACATTTTCCTCTATTGTGCCACCCTGGTGCTATGTTTTTAAACTCAGCTATCTTTCTAGTTGCCTTTAACCACATATTTATTTTCCTTTCCTCTTTTATTTGCTATTGTGAGAAAATACAAAATTATCATTTTGTGAAATCACTCCCTTTATGTTATTTAAATGTATTGCCCATCCCACTGAATTCCATACAGCCAGAATACAAAGTGCCCACCCCCTCCATGTCTATCTTGCTCTTTTAAAATTATTGCCACTCCACTTAGATAGCTGAAGCTTAACTTACCCCCTCTTTTGTATTTAACTACTTAATACACACTACAACTCTTAGGATATTAACCCATTTTTTCATCTTACCTTTAAAATCTGCAATATCTAGTCCATGACTACCAATTATTGGAGATCCCATTTTACCTTTCAGTAGTCATCTTGGGATTAGTGTTTCTCTTTTGCTGCTGTTGACAGGAGGAGCATAAGAGCATAGGGACATTATTTCCTGGAGACTGCTGATCACCAGAAAGACTGATAACTGCTTCATATGTGCCAACTTGGAATTTGTGATTATATTTTGCTCCTTGTGAGAGAAGGAGCAGAGTGCATTGATTTCTGAATCTTTCTGATTGGGCAGTGCATGTCTGTATTGGACATCCTGATTGGTCTAGTTAGTATTTAAGACATTTACCAGGAAAATGTTAACAGAAGCCTACAGACCCTCGCATCATCTGTGACAAGACTGTTATTTATTTATTTTAAACAAGAAACATCTTTACTAAATTGTCACTTTTGACACAGGTAATCATACATATATATTAAGAAAACAAACCATACTGACATATTTCCAGTTGCAAATGTTTTATATCCCTTATAACCTATCCAGTCATTGTCAGTCAAACATCACAATGATAATTCAATTCCTGTCTTCTCTAAAACCTCATTCCTCCGCCAAAACATTATTCTGTGTGCATTGTTTCCACAATTCCCATTTTTTATGTAATTTGCTTCTAATCTTTTCTAAAGATTCCACCTTCCAGCTGTTTTATCTCTGTCACTATACTCACTACTTCTAATACAGTTAGTTTAGACCATTTTTCTAGTTTTTGCTTTTTTGGCAGTCCCCCGAATCAAATTCAGCAAGGCCTTACTATCTCTATACAATTCAGATTAGTACCATAGCTCAAAAAAAATAATTTCCTTAGTTACACCAATTTGTTCACACAGTATTTCTGTTAAAGTAGTCTGCAGGGAATTTTTAAAGTCTTCCAACTCATTGCACTCATAAAGAATATGTTCCCAATTACTTCTCTCTTCCCCATCACATCTGCAATACTTGCAATTTTCCTGATGAAAAAATCTTTGGAGTATGCTTGGAGTATAAACATATCTATGCAAACACTTCCAAGCAAAGATCCTAAATCTACTTAGTTGCATATTTGGGAGCTATACATATACCACCTCCCCCCCATTGTTTCAATGTGAATTATTTATCCAATATCTCTTCCCAATCCTTTCTAACATGCTCTGATCGATTCCTATAGTTTTCATGCAATATTTTATATGCCCTACTAATTAGCCCTTCTTTAATAGCAGCTTCTGTTGTAGATTCTATTAAAAACTATAACATTGCTGGTCTTTTGTTTAGGCTCCCCCTATTTCTTTCTCTTTGTGTATACTCTGATGTCAATCCTTGATAGGAAAGGCAATCTCTAGGCTGCAGTCCAAGTGAGTTCTTGGAGTCTTCCTATTCTATTACCTTTTTCTATCTAATTATTTGCTAACAATACCTTAGTTCCTTGAGTGAAATTTAAAAGTTGCCTACTGGAAAATGAATGTCAGCTTCACTGATTACTGCAGTCTCTCGGCCTCTTAAATTTTATTTTATATGGCAGCTAAGATGTTACAGTGATGATCACTGTAGTATTTACTGCTGCAGCCTTCACTCTTGGAATATCCTGTCATGATGGTACACTTGGCTGGCCATTCTTCTAAAACTCTTTTGGCTGATGGCTATCCTTTCAATATAAGGGCATCTGTGATTAAAAAAGTGAGTCTGCTGACTCCATCTTCAGATAGTTCTTACTGTGCATTTGCACTCATATCTCAACAGCATGTATTGCCCATTGGTCAGCTGAATTAAGTCTTCCAGAGGACAGGAAAGTATCTCACACAGGACTTCCTTACACTTTTTGTTAGATGTGTAATCATATTTAATGTCTGATACAGAATTTGGCTCTGAGGGAATTGCTACAAAGTTTAATTATTGTCTAGTCTGTGGTAAGGCAGTACCACATAAAGGTTATTACAGTAAGCATCTTCTGCCTTGGACCAAAGTATGACATGAACTGTTGTCCCCACTCCACATGTTTTTCTCCAAAGACAATTGGGTCAAAAAAGGGCATAAGCCTGGTTTAAGGTCACTATGGCATTGTCCAAGGCCTTTGGGTACTGACCTCTTATAACAAAGCACTCTGATAAGAGAAAGGAAACAAGATGTTACAGACTCAGGGTTTCTGCAATCTGGCAATTCTGTACTAGTTGAAGCACATTTGTAACCAGTCTTCTCCAGTAAATTCCAGACCCCTCTTGCCTATTCTCTGTATCCTTAATTGCAGTCATCCTTATCAGCAAAATTTCCTTTATCCATCCCTGTGTTGACTTAGGTCTTAGAATACTTTCTGCTTCTTTATGAATACAGTATTCTGTATGGTTATTGTTATTCTCCTTAAGTACCTGCATTCAAAATCCCAATTTCTCTGTTTCTTGAGCTTCCCCCAATTTCATCATCATCCCTTTCCACTTTGAATTATAGCTTTCTGCTTGTGCTATTTGTAAGAGCCTTAACTGTGCAGCTCTGAAATACCCCTTCAAAACAGGTAATCACAAACTGCCTTGTTATTTTGGAAGGATCAACCTATCCCACTTCACTCTCTTACTGTTCCCCTCCCAGGTAAAACCCTTCAAGTCCTTATTAACTGTTATCCACAACTTTTCCTCTGGTTAATAAAAATATGCCTGACCTATGTATAAAACTAAAGGGACTAAAAACATTTTCATTGCTTGTATGTTGCTATCCATATCCATAAAACAAAGCATCCAGTTTCTCAGTTTTCATATTATCTTTTATTTAGTCTCTTCCCATGTATCCTTAGCTGACAAAAAAATAATCATTTTAATCCATACTCCTAAGTACTCCATTTTATCATGTCACCATAAGTATTGGCATTGTTGAAACAACTCGTGTGGTTACAGATATACAACTGTTGCCTTTGTTTTATTTTTATTAACTTTGTGTCCTGAATAGATGTGAAACTGTCTCAGAATGTACCACAACACTGAAATGTCCTTTTTCCAGTTTTATCATGCATTAGATAATGTCATCTGCAAATAAAGCCAGTATTTCTTGACTACACCAGTTATAGCCTTGAATTTCTGAGTCCCTTCTTTTCTTTTTGTTTGGTTCCTCTGCTCAAACAGATCTTATTGGAAAGGACCCTCCCCCCAACACACCACACAGTTTAATTTTCACCTCTAATCCCTCATATATCCTCCTAATCAACCATTTAATTGTATTAGGGAATGCAAATGCTTCCATTGCAACTCATAAAATCACAGTTTGCTCTGTTAAATGCTTTCTCTGCATCAAGACTCAGCAACAGCAGTGGCATTTTCTTACATTCTGCTTCCCTCTGGATTATCACTGTTTTATTAATGCTGGAAAATGTTTGCTCCCCTCCACAAAGCCACATTGATCCACACCTATCAGTTTTGGCATCAACGTTGGCATTCTTTAAACCATTTTAAACATAAACACTTTATAATCATAGTTTATAATTGAAATGGGCCTATATGAAGCTGGATCAGATGGGTCTTTACCATCGTTAGGTATGACAGCCATCACTGCTTTCTTCTAGATATTGGTGCTTCTCCTCCTTTAAAATACTGTTAAACAAAATCTTAGAGGTCTGTATCACTTTCTTCCCTCTTAGGGTGCAAACTTCAACAGGAATACTATGTATTCATTGGGTCTTTCTTTTAGATTGGTTATACATCACACTTTTTAGCTCATCTACTCCTCTCCTAACTGTTAGTAATTGACCTCCTCTACCTCTAAATGTGACATATTTAATTCTTCTGTACACATTTCCATTTGTACTTGTTCTTGATTTCCACATTTCTCTGCTTTATACAGATTTTCATAAAATTTCTGAAATATTTCTAATACCTCTACAAGAGCTCTGGTTATTTACTTTGTTATAGGCTCCCTGGCTCCCTAAGTTTGGAAACGACCCTTTCTAATTTCTATTGTTTGAGTCATTGTGCTAAAAGTTTTTGTGCTCTGAAACTACTATCAAAAACAGTTGCTTAATAGTAGTCTTTCTAAACTCATGCATATTTTCAAAATAGTCCCTCATTTTCTCTTTAGTTCTCTGCAAATGTTCTTCTCCTTGTTCTGTGAGAGGCTTCCTATTCTGCAATAATTTAACCTTTGCCAATTCCTCAAAATAATTCTTGTTTCTTCTTAACCATGTCTCTTCTTGTTTTATTTCCACCTTATTTATAAACTCCACTTTAATTTTATCCCACTACCTAGCTATAGTTTTAGAATAAATGTCTATATTTTGTAATAACTCCTGAATAATTTCAATTACCCATTCCTTAAATTCCTCTTTTTTTAACAGATAGGTTGGGAAGTGTTGTGTATTATTTTTATTTCATTAACCTGTATTTTTATTTTAGTTTTCATTGTTCCGTGATCTGAAATCGTTATTGGATGTGTATCAAATCTTTCAATTAAATGCATACATTCCTGTGAAATATAATTTCTGTCTACCCTATCCCAGCTTTTGTACCTTGGGGAATAATATGTTAATTCTGTCCAAACTCCTACTACTGAATTCACATCTTCCATACCAAATATTTTCATACATTTCTTCAAAAATCTATCATCATTTGATACATTGTCCCTATCAGGCTGTCCCTATCTATAAGTAATATCAATAAAAGCTGATTATTTCTTCCAGAATTTCCGTAAGCTCCATTATAGCAGTTTTAGGAGGAATGTAAATACATGCCAGTGTAATATTCCTCCCTTGCCATTAGCCCCATACTATGACAAATGTACCATTATTATCTTTGTTTTTCCTTTTCTATCATTATTGGAGTTCCACTCACAATTAATATATATACTCCCCCTTTTCTGTGTCCCAGATATTCCTCTACATAACCATCCTGAAATATTTTCTTTAACAAATTCACATGGTCATTTCTTTCCAAATTTGTCTCTTGTCGCATAATGACTTCCACTATGCATTTTTTAATATAGTGCACAAATTTTTCTTTTTTTTGTAAATGTTTGTGAGATCATTCACATTTAAAGATGATATGGAAAGGGGCATTATGATAAAAAACTACTATTCCCACCTCTTCTGCATAACATTTTTAAATGTCTAGTTTCAGCTTTTGTGTTACATACATAAGCTAATGTTGGACATGTTGACATTTTATACAGTTGTTTCTTGGTGTAATCTATTTGAATGTATATTACATCTTATAAAACATTTTCCTTTAATGAAAACCCTCATAAAACACTCCTCCAAAATACCCCAAATAATAATACGAATACACAAAACTATGTACATCTTCAAATAATAAAGTTTTACCCTGCAAAAAGGAACAATTCTCACAGATTGACAGCCACAGTCATAGGCTTGACTTAACCTATAATGAAGGTTATTCATGCTAGCATGCATTATATAGCCTGTGCTTCTACTTTCACTAAGTGCTGTCTATTATTGTCTTATCTTTATTCCTCTTCCAAATAAAGAAAACAACTTGATTGCTTTAAGAACATATTATCTCTTAGCCAGTAAAAGAAAGACTTATTCTGTTTTAATGCACCCTTATCAGATTTTCTCCAGAGAAATATGAGAATAAGATACACAGTTGTGTTCACCTATACATATTGCACTGTAATAATGTATTTGCTAGAGGGAAACACTATTCAGTATTTATTATATTCACTGTTTTTATTTATTTGCTTCCCCTTGAAATGTGTTATTAAATCAAGACAAGTGCTTTAATCCAGTTATTCCTATATGCAAAAATAAAAAATATACACAATTTTACTTATTTGATGCTCTCTTGTCCACACTTTCTTTTCTTTTCACTTTGCAGTGCTTATATTTCATAAAACTGAAAAAGAAGAAAGAAAGAAGGAAAAAATGGGCACATCTGTTTACTTTAGTATCCCTAGTACACATAACATTGACTGAAAAGGCTTTACTTTGTAACATGCAGCATATACCATGTATTATAAAAAATACTGTCAAAAACATTTTGTTTTACCTACAGTTAACTCTTTTAATCCTCTACCTCTCTTGTAAATCTTCTTACAACATTAATGACATGAAATAGGTATTGGAGTTCTCTGCAAGTTTAACAAAACCAAAATGTCCCGATATTTCTAGGTTTTCTTGTTCCATTATACACCACCAATCCAATTAATGCTTTGTAACCCACATTTATTTATCAATTTCCATGTTACTAGTTTTCTTCCTGTTGACCTCCAGCTCCCAAATCTAGCTGCTGGTTTATTGCCAATGTACTACTGGTTCTTTTAATCAGCTCTTGTGATTTTTTCTGTTCCTCCAGCATTTTCCTTTGGAAAACTTGATAAAGGCTTCACTGGCATAGTCTCTCTATGGGCTTTATTATTAGAAAAGTAAGAAGCAGAATCCTCTTCTATTTGATAGCTCCCTTTTTGTTGAACAAACTTTTGTATTTCTTCCTTAGCATGTTCTGCATCAAAGAATGATTTTGACTCTCCAGGAAAAAAAATATTCCGAAAAAAGCTGAATATAGCAGCTTGAAGCTTACACCTCCTTCTTGTTATTATCTGATTGCTGTAGTAAATTTACTCCTCTTCTGCCTAGTGTACAGTGAGTAATCATTTTCTGCAAGCAGTCAGCTTTCTCCCACTATTATTTATTTATTTATTTATTTATTTATTTCAGTTTGATGACCGGGGAGGTCCACTGGACTCAGTAGCCCATTTTCAGTGGAGGCCCGGGGAGAAAAGCTCCACATTACATAATAATATAAAAGATAAAACAAAAGAAAATACAAAAGATAAAATTAAATTTGGTTCAAAAATATACAGATAAGATAAAGATGCAACAGTCAGCCTAAGTGATAAGAATACTGATAGATTGTGAAACAGAGACATTAAGAGGTATAGTATTTACGTAACATATGAGTTTTGTATTGAAATATTGACATATGAGTCATATATTGACATATGAGTCATATATTGACATGGTTGGTTACAAATATTACATAGAGTCTGAGTCTTGTTATTGCAGAGTGGTAGAACAAGCATAAATGTTAGGGAGGGGAATAAAGGGAGAGCAAACTATTTACAATACATACATATATACACATATACACATGACAACAGTAGACAGAAAGTAAATCCAGGAACAAAGTTGATGGTAGTAGGAAATAGTATAGAAATACAGTTAGTTTGTGTGGAGTAAAACTAGGGCTATTAGTACTTTGTCCTTCTGCCACAGTTTTGTCAGAATCAACTCTTTCTACTAGTAGGATTGCATCTTTACCATTAAAGGTCTGGGTTGCCTTCTCAGAGCCAGGTTTGGAGTATACACACAATGTGCCCTTTCAATTAACAACTACTGCTGTGTAATACCAGTCCAGTTGCTTGCTTGTGCTGTCATAAAATTAGAACAGTTTGTTCCTTCCTGTTTCTCTGGTACAACAGAAAATCTCAGGTTTTCCCTACAAGCTGTGTCCTCTAATTCTACCATCTTTTAAACATTTTTTCTTGATGAATCTCATACTCAGCCATCGTTTTCTACATGCCAACCTCTGATTTTTCAGTTTTATGAGCTTCTCTGAACATCTGTTTAAAGCTTCATACATTTTCCAGCCTTTTGCTATTTAAATTGATATACTCGTGTGTTTCATTCATTTTAATTAGCTCTGAGCACATCTGACTTTTTTTTTTTTTTTATCTCGCTTATTGGAAGTCATGTCTTGCACCAAAGCTGGAGCTTGAACTACTTTTTTATGAATAGCTGCAGGATTCTTCCCAACCAGTGTTTTCTTCTCACATTTTCGATAGATTTTCTTTCGGGTTCTCTGAATATGTTATTTCATTTGTTTATTTATTTATTTGCTGGCATCCAAGCAGTGCAATTACTAGCCAGTTACTTAAATTTACCCCAAAAGGCAAAATCACTGGCTTTCTTTACCGAGTTTCTGCTTTCACACTGGGACAGTTGAAATCAAGCTGTTACTCAGTGTGCAGCAATCTTGGAAGTTCCATTTCGGACAAGACTGTTGATTAACAAGGAGCCTGTAACCTGATTCTTATATTTGGGTTAGTGCTACTGTTTTACTTCTGGTGAGAGAATAAGCAAAGGAGTATTGCATCCCAAACAGCACTAGTAGTAGCAAGGCAAACCCCCTTTTTTCATAATTTTTGACAAAGCTAATTCTTTCTTTTCAGTAAGTGCTGCTTGATTTGCTGCAACTTCAGAATATCTTCATAAATACTTCACCCATAAATCATTAGATTCTAGTTATTACTTTCAACTCAAGTGTTTGGTGGACCCCTGTATGGACCACAAACACATTGACTTGACATTTTTCCTGTAAAACCATCTAGGAGTTTCACCAGTACCTTGCTGCACACAGGACAACTACTTTTTCAGTAACAAGAACTGCCCCCAGAAAAACCAGATCCTCCTGATATTACTCTATATTCTTACTGGAGCCATCTAATCAATAAAAAGGCTATGAATTTTCCTGCTATATTCTTCATCATCTTGGTGGTTATGAGGATCCTGAGGCAATTCAGAAATTGGTGCATGTTTACTAACAACCAGCTAATTCTCAATCAGATGTGAGAGATGTATTTACACAATTCCAGTGGTGGCAAAGCTCTTACATAATAGCACTACAAATGTCAATCAGGTTGTCGGTGGTACTCAATATGCACTAATCACAAACAGTTTAAAGCAGACACATAGATACACATATGCTGAGGAACTTAACTGTAACTTTCCAAAACCTCAAAGACCCCCTAAACAAATTACACATAAAAAATGCACTCAGCAGCCCCAAAAGCACTCTTTCAAAGCAACATCCACATCGACGAATACAGCCATATATCAGGATGCCTCTACTTCTAAGCCTATTAGGCAAGCTGCTGCACAATCTAACATTCTGGTCTTTGGAGGCTCCATCGTGAGGTACATTGATGTCTCTCTCATCAGACTAAGGAGAAGGTGTCAGTCAGTTGCTTTTCAGGGGAAAGGATCCACCACATTGCACAAGCACTCAAGTCATTGGACCAAAAGTACCAATATGACTCTGTCATACTCCATGTGGGTGGGAATGACCTGAGGTGTGCCTCTCTAGACTATATGAAGCCTAGCACTGAGCAGCATTTTACTTTCTCCAAGGATGATACCACAATATGAACAGAAGCTGACTGACTTTAATAATTGCCTTAGTTTATTGTGTCATACTAAGGGGGTGCAACATTTGTCAGCATAGAAGGAGATGGTCAACAGACCACACTGCTCTTTGCCAGGAATGGTCTGTACCTCTGCCATCTAGGCTTTCAAATATTAGTTAAAACATGTTCCACCACCATAGTGTCTTTTGTAGGCAATGCCCAACTAAAAATACTTCGGACCTAGCAAATCAAAACCAAGAAAATCTAAAGGCGTTACTACTCGATGCTGGGAGTCTAAACAAAAACCTCCACTCCCTGCAAGCTTTCCTAACTTTAGAGAATGTTAATGCTTGTGTAGTCACTGAGATATGGTTTAAGGCCATTGAAAATGCACCCACATGTGCAAGGTTATACTGTTTTCCACACATTTAGACCAGATATTACACAGACAGGGACTAAAGGTGGTGGTGTCTTGATTTACATAAAAAATATATATACTTCAAGGCTAGACAAACAAGACAATGAACTTGAGCTTCTCCATGTTCAAATTACCTCAGGCAAAACTCCATACCACTTCCTTGAATGCTATTGGTCCCCATATATGAGCCAGGAAACCCATAACGTATTTAATGTTATGGAAACCCTCACCATCCAACCCAATACCATATTCATGGGTGACTTTAATTACCCCACTATTAACTTGGAATTTTATATGACACAAAATGTACATGAAAGATATTCCTAGATTTTGTAAACATAAGCTCCCTGGACAAGATTGTCAATACACCTACCAGGGGTCCAACATCCTGGTTTTGGTCTTCAGTAATATGGGGAAGTGCTGCACACACCCTAGTGTTATGTGTTCTTTGGTATGGTCATGCAATAAAATGGTAACTTTTGAAGTAAAAATACAATCTGGATGATCAGGAACTACTTTAAGATTAACTTCCTACTATTAAGTGATAATCTGGCAAACGTTCTAGCCCCACAAACCCTGAGAAAACTGCTGCCTACATGGAACTGTTCACAGAAACTCTATACCAATATGTTAATAGCTGCATAGAGGCAGTTGTACCCACCAGGAAGAAGTACAGAAGTAACTCAAAAATAAGCAACCCTGGTAGAATCACTGAATCGTTAAGTAGTATAACAGAATAAAGATAATCATAGCAAAATCTAGGAGGTGTAGCACCTAGCAGGACAAAAGCACTTCCATCAACCTAAACAAATAACTCAGAGGACAAATAAAGTCTAACAAAGCAAAACCACAAATTCACCCCAGGGGTTTCACCTGTGTCCCTCTTGGATAGGGATCATCAGTGCTGATTTAGATCTGCTTTTACCATAGACCATATCTCTTGACCCTATGGGAACAAGGGTTGAACTTAGCTAGGCTTGCAAGGGCCCTATGGCCATTACCTTAGTATCCTCCTATGAACCAACGAACCTAAAAAATGTTGAGATAAATTTGGCCTTCAGGCCAAGCACAGCCACAAGGCATTCTTTAGGTATCCCCACAACCTCAAAGGAAATACACTATTGTGTGTGAAGCTCATTGTTAATGGATCCACCTATAATGAGCCAGAAGATATAGCAAGCCTACTGGCTGACAAATTCACCTCTAACTTTACCACTTTCTTCCCCTCAACCTTCCCTTAGGAAATACCATCAAATATAACTCCTCCTACTATCACTAGTGAACAAGTCTTATTGCTTTCTCAAAGTCCAAGGACACTGCATCAACAGGGCAAACAATATCTCAGGATGCCTTCTAAATAGTATGAAATATGACCCTCTGGAATTTCTATTTAACTGTAACCTCCAAACAGGCTTTGTGCCTCATGAGTGGAGAACAGTGACAGTCAT
Source organism: Protopterus annectens (assembly GCF_019279795.1). Taxonomy (NCBI): domain Eukaryota; kingdom Metazoa; phylum Chordata; order Ceratodontiformes; family Protopteridae; genus Protopterus; species Protopterus annectens. Next base: position 47,404,621 of record NC_056736.1, read on the forward strand.
CTCTCTAAGTAATGGCTGGCCATCTATAGACCCTGGAAACTAAAGACCTGTTAGTTTCACTAGTCTCATATAGAAAGCCATGGAAAGAATTATCATGGAAATGATCATTAATGACATAGAAAACCTCCAGATACTGGACACAATCCAATTTGGTTTCATCAGGGGTCATGCCTACTCAGTCTGGTGGACATCTTTGCAATTGTCATCAAAGCAATGAATAAGAGAAAAATGGTTCACACTGCATACCTTGACCTGGCCAAGTCATTTGACACAATTCCCCACATGAGCTTTGTTGACAAACTCAACAGGTTAAGTATAAACCCTTATTATGTTACCCTGTGGCTAGCCAGCTTGTTCATGGAGAGGAACAAGGAAGTCAGAATTTGGAAGCCCCCCCACACACATGCACACAGAGGCATGTCATAAGCAGAGTCCCCCAAGGACTGGTCCTGGCACCACTTCTTTTTGGCATTTACTTCTCTGAAGTCAAGGCCAATGTCAATGGCCACTGGCTAACTAAATTTGCAGAGGACTGTAAATTAGGAGAGTCATAGAATCCCCCACTGACACATATGTTGTACGGTGCAGTCATGCAGTGGTTAACATGGTTCTCTGGTATGATTCTTGGTTGAGGTGCCTTCTGTGTGGAGTCTGCATGTCTTCCCTGCATTTGTGTGGGTTTCCTCCAGGTAGTCCAGTTTCCTCCCACGTTACAAAGACATGTGTCTGGAGTGTTTCTCCCCAGGCCTCTACTGAAAATTGGCTTGTTCCAAGTTGGATTTCCCAGTAAACAAATGTAAAATAAGTAAATAAGTAAATAAATAAATGAATAAATAAATGTTCTTCAGGAGGGGCTGACACAGACAAATAGTTGGTGTCAGAGCCATGGACTAAAACTAAATGCCAAGAAATGCATGATAGTATCCTTCAGGAAGTCAACCATCCCTGGTGACTATCATATTGACAACATACCCCTAAGAGATGTCCCAGTGGTTAAGGACTTGGGGACACACATAGACAGTAATCTAGTCTTTGATCATGTCATGCCTACAGTAGTGAAGAAATCTTTGTATATTGTACAACTTATAAACAAGCATATGGAATTTAGGTCCAAGGAGGTCATTATTCCACTGTAATTTGCATTCTTCAAACCTATTATTGAGTACAATGCCCCCTTTGGTATGTACCTAACCAAGCACATTCAACATCTGGAACATTCACAGAGGTTCCTCACTAAACGAATATAGGACATAAGTAACATGTCCTATGTAGAACACATCAAGGCCCTATCCTGGAATTCTGTTTCAATGCAGGCTGTTGTGGGGAGATCTATGCCTGGCAAATAAGGCATTGTCAGACCCCACCCTGATGGACCTCTTGCATATCTGCAAAACAAGCAACACCAAATAATATCCTGTTATAAAGGCTTTAACATTGCTTGTGATATAAATAGGACCTGCTGGAGAAACATGTATGTATGCCAGAGAATACCCCTTCTCTGGAAGACTTTCACCATTCATGTGAATTAGAGTCCCCCCCTATCTCAATGCAAGTGTAACTTAAACAACTGGATGAGGATCAGGAAATCCATTCATGGTTTGGCACCTATGTCTCTAACTGACACAGACAGTCTGTTAATGGTTCATATCCCAGGCCCCTGATGGTAGATATTTCATTTCCCAAGCCCCAAGGAGGGAGGACCAGAACAACTGGAGGAGGAAGCAATGGAAAGGGGCTAGAGTTGTGGTACCTGGAGACAACAACTTCTACCCATCAGGGCCATGAGCCGGTAGACAGAATTAGCCCACAGGATCTGGAATCATTTGAAGAATCCACTGACAACACTTGAAGAAAAAATGCTTAACAAAGTACTCACATTCATACCTCAGGGAAATAGTGATGAGACACAGACCATTATTGATTTAAAATGTATGTAAGAAAGTTGAATTTGAAACTTGTACTTTATGAGAAAAATAACACAGAAGAAGATAAACCCATCAAAGGAAAAAATAAAAAAAACAGTAGTTTTTGCCCCCATTGTATCCCATACTTGCAGCCTTCAAGACGAAATGCGAGCTCAACATAAGAATGGCTCTCAAAAAAACATCAAAATGTGAGTTTTATAATATTACAAAGGATGAGATATTAGCACTTACGAATATGAGCAATGATAGAACTAGATGTGTTATAAAGCCTGACGAGGGTGGGGCATACTTGTTACAGATACTGACAGTTATATAATAAAACTAGAGAACATGCTGAACACATCTGAATTTTATTCTAAATATTTCTTTGAAGAGGTTAAAGCTGCATATATAGAATAGAATGATAAGCTAATCACAATGCTTAATGAAAAAAATTATTAGTGAAATATGTTTTGAGCATTTTAACACTCCTCACCCTAAGTTACCTTGTTTTTTTGGGATTCACAAATTCCATAAGAATAGGGAAAATCCACCTTAAGACCTGTTATTGCAAATGGAGGTTCCATATCAGAGGCCATTGCCATATACTTAGATTATATTTTTCAGTCTCTTGCTGAAAGGAACTCGACTTTTATTTTAGATTCACTTGATTTTTTAAGAAAAATAACAGTGTATGTGAATGAACAAAGAATTTTAGTAACTATTGATATTGAAACCCTATACACTGTGTTACCTCACATGTACTGTATTGAAGCAGCTACAGATGCTTGAAGCAGAAATAACAATGCTACACAAGGGAAAACTGAATGCTTGGAAAAGTTAATAAATCTGGTATTAAGTTATAATTTTTTTTGGTTTCAATGGCCAATCTTACAATCAGATGAGGGGGATAGCTATGGCTGCAGTTATGGCACCTAGCCTGGGCAATGTAGCCTTAGGCAAGTGGGAGGAGGTATTTGTACTGAAAAGTCAATAGCAGAGTTTAATAACTAGCTACCATTGCTTTATTGACAATGTATTCATAGTCTGGTAAAGTAAAAAAATCTAAACTCACTGTGTTTATCCATTACTTCAATAACTCCACCTCATTCCTGAAATTTATTACTTCCATCCATACCTCTCAACTTCTTTGGGGAAGAAATCTGGACAAAGCCTGAAATAATGGGGAGACAAAGGCCCAAAAATAGGGACAGACTTAAAATATTACTCTTATAAATTTAGAAAGTTGCTACAATAATAGGATTTGTGCTAGCATGCGTTTTCTGAAGGATATCAAATCTGAAACTCAAATGTGTATTATTATATAGTGACTTCAGTCCTCTGTGACTTGCCAGAAAAACACAAATTTTATGAGGAACAGACCAAAAATATGAAGCAAAAATCGAAACATTCTGTGAAAATATGAACAGTTGAAAGGTATGCCCTCAGATAGGAGTCAGTGTATTTCCTTGATATGACTGTCAGTACTGATGAAGACAGAGGAAAATTAATTAGTAACTTATATAGTAAACCAATAAGAGTGCACTATTTACTTCGCAGGCAGTATGCATCCAGTAAAATCTAAGCACAATGTAATAAAATCACAAGACTACAGATTAGCACACATTGCCATATATCTGGCCCCTTTTATCAAAAATATAAATGATCTGAAAATTATTTCTTAACCAGAGGATATGAATCAAACATTTACATATGATCCTGCATCCCATTTTAGTCTAAAATTAACAATGGCCCTATGTGGAATAGGCCTTTTTGCAGAATTATGCAATGAGGACACCCTAACCCAATAGAAAAGAAAAGTGGGGACAGTTGCATTCTAACTTATGCCAGGGATTTCAATACAATTAGAGCATTATTAAAGAGAACTGGGCTATCCTCACTGACAATTAACAGCTTGAAAGGTTTTAGGAGATCGCCTTACTTTTGTATATAAAAAGAACAGAAGCATACATAGCTATGAGGAAAACAAAAATAATGAACACCAGGATGATATGAGCACTAAAATTTGTGGGCCACCTAACTGCACTTTCTGTGAATACTTGATTGAATGAGATTCATTTGAGTTCCCCTATCTTAAAAATATGGTGGAATCTTCAGTAGCTGGTAACTGTAATATTGAAAAAGCTGTATATAGGGCCATGTGTAATGACTTCCCTGCATTATATATGGGTAAGACTATGAATAAACTGAAAAGGAGGATTCCAAGTAATCTTTCTGACATCAGACATAAATGCCAGAGGAACAACTTATCTAAACGCTTATTAGAATACCCCAAACATTCTGGCTGAAGGGTAAGTCAATGGTGTGTTGGAGAAAAAAGAATTCGGTTGGCAGCTGAAATTAAATGCATTCAGAAAAATAGGACTTAACTACTATTGCTCTATTAACAGTGTGTTGAATTATGTAAACTACCACACAATCTGTAAAGGTTTTTTACAGAATTTTTTGAGGAATATTTGCATGTGCTAAAAATATATTAAATAATAAATAATAATAAAAATGATATGCAGAATGTGTATAAATATGTATATGTTTAGTTACTTTAACCTCAATTTTGCTTTGCTTAGATTTATTGCATCACACCAGATATTTAAACGGTAAATTCAAAACACACATTTTTTCATGCTGCCATTACCATGTAGTATTTGTATAATTCCCCCATTTACCACACTGGTGGATACTGATGCACACATCTGCACACTTTTATACATTACAAGTTTACTTCACCCACTATTTTATGTATTTTAGTGTGTTTTTTTCTGCTATTTTTCAATATATAGACATGTTTTTGGGGATGTAAACATGAAAACTGTCATGGTGTTTTTTTGCAAAGCACTGACATTTTTTCTGAGCTGTTAATAACTTTGTTTATGCACACTAGTGCACATGGAAGGATATTTACTTGATATTGTTAGACATGTATTTTTATAGTTATAGTGTTTTAGTCTGATTATTTTTATGGTTAGATAGCTATGTGTTTTCTCTTGATTTTAGTTCTTGCCATAGACTTAATGAAGGCTTTATTTTATTAGTTAGCCGAAAGCAATTTTAGTTGAAGATCTTTTTATGTATATGTTATACTTTTCTTAATAACTGATCTTGGAATGTGGGTTGCAAATAGCTAAGTAATGTTTTCCTTAACTAGGATCTAGTTTTATCTAATCAGGAGTAGTGTGTGGGGGTGGGTACTTGCTGTTCTAAACTGCACTTTTACAGCCCTGTTTATATTGTTTTCCATGAATACACTGGTTTTAGAATTAAACAATATGTATATTTCCATACCTACATCTAAGTATATAAAAGCTGATGTGTTCAACATGTTAAAATATTTCTGATTTTTTTATTACTGAAGAACACTTGTCTGTGATGAATAAAGGCTTGTTGCTTTGGAACACTACCTGGGCATCATGATTTTTGGAAATTATTATGACGGAGCTCATCAACAAAGTTTTAAGACTACTAGGTTTCTGTTTTTTTTTTTTCCTCAATACTTATGGTGGTGAGCTTGGAACTAGACAGAGTCCTGTGCTTGTTTATTTGAATACAGATATATATAGATACATACATATAGAACTAACTAAATAAATAAATACATGCATAAATAAATAATATAGTATGTTGGCAGGCAGAATCTTGAATGCTCAGGAACTGTCTATATGGGAAAGAAAGAGATTGATCTATGGCTGTTTTGTGTCTTGTCTCTTCAGTTCAGCATTTTGCCATATTTTGGGAAAACTAAATGCAATAAATAAATAGACAAAACAAAACAAAGTTTAAGTGATGCTGTTTTATTTGTCAGCAGTGTTGGCAGAGTTTATATTAGGTGTAGAATGCAATCCTTAATTTATGTATTCCAATAAAAATGTTATTTCATTTAAAATCACTGGTAACTTTTTAGTGTCATATATCATGTTAGTAAATCATCATCAGTTCAAACTTTTATTGTATGACAATAATTATTAAAGCATGAATATTGGGATATCTGTCACATTTATCCTGATTCTGTCTGCAAACACATATTACAGCCATACTCTTCTGCCAGCTATACTGCCCTATCACATATTCATTTTTTTGCACTTGTATCTGTTTATTGATTTTTCTGTCTTTTAATTGATTTATGTATCTACATATTTGTTGATTTTGCTTCTTTGTATTTGTTGTGCATATAAATTACTTCCTAGCAATTATGGACAATTAAACATTATTGGCAGCCATGTATAGAATTTTGCACACACCTTTTTTATTCTCATGCTTGGATATACTTATTTAGCTTTCTGTTTTTGCTAGGATAACCATCTAGTCAAATTGTTTTTTATTCATGTAAGGCTCAACAAGAAAAATCTTCATATCTAACACAGACAGGTAATATTAACAGATCAGAAAAATAGACATTTTCAGGTACCTCTAGGGGAGTCCAACATGTAATGCAAATAAGACATGAGAGCAGATAACACAAAGGTGCATATGCAGGTAAAGATTTATTTATCAGGAAAGTCCAACTTGGAACACAGCCAATTTTCAGAGAAGACCTGGGGAGAAACACTCCAGAGACATGTCTTTGTAACATGGGAGGAAACCGGAGTACCAAGAGAAAACCCACACAAATGCAGAGAAGACATGCAGACCCCACTGAGAGGGCACTCCAGCCGAGAATCGAACTGCAGAATCTCTTACTATGAGGTAACAACACTACCGTTGCACCACTGCACCATCAAAAATATGAATAAAGCATCGTAGCTGCTGATTACATTATAGTGGTTAATATAAATCCATGATTGAGAACGTTATACTATACACATATAAACATACTTCATATGAACATACTTGCATTAAAGCAAACACTTCAGGACAAAGGTCAGAGTTCTATTATATCTTTCACACTAGCATTTACACCTTATTACCCAAAAATTGCTCTATGTTCTCTCAAGGAATACAATTATGCTAATGATATAATATTTCTTTTGCCCATAGATTCATAACTGTATTAGAAAACCAACAATCGTATCTAGTTTTGGTTGACATAAGTTTCAAAATGTTGTTATTGTGTACTACCTAGCACAGCACTTTGATGTCCTCTTCTGAACTGATTAAGCCTTTCATTTTAATCTCATCTAAATATTTCATGTCTTTAATTCCCCCAGATATTAGAAAATCTTTATATAAATATTAAAAAATAATGGGGCTCATATGGATCATTAATTAACTTTGATTTTAGTATGCATATATTAATGATTAATAATTGAAAACTGATGACTTTCTTCACTTCCGCTGAAGTAATATGGTTAACAAAATGTTATGATCTACTTGAGTAAATGCCTTTTATAAGTTCAGATAAAGAATATAGTCTGTAGTCTAATAACTATTCACATAGCACATTTTATGTAAGTTCATCTATTTTTTGGTAGCTGAATTAACAAGAATAAAAGAATAAAAGCGTGTTGATTGCTATCAACAAAACTCATGTTAGACTGCATAATGATTTCTCCAAAATGAGATGCTTCATTAATTTTCTAGTATACTGTAGTAAAGTAGCTAGTCTATACTTGTTCATTTTAGGACTGCACACCTAACCCTTTAGATTTATATAAAAATGAAGATTTTTAACACTTAAACAGTCAATTAAAACAGGAACTGGAGTGTTAACAAAATGTGTTTATTCACTGTTTATAATCATGTCCCTTCATGTAGCTTGTGCATTTTTAAATAATGAATAAATCTGATTAATAATACTATTAGCATAAACTAAGTCATTGTAATGTAATGCATTACTCTGATTAGAACATGATCATGTCTTGAGCATATCAAAAGCTTTGGTGAGATTATTAGTTATCCCATTCTACTATGTAGATCTAAAGATATAAATAATCTTCAAATTTATATGGTTGTTTGCTTTCTTCCTTACCCCATTTTACTAATCAATAAACAAAATCTTTCAGCTGTATAGTGTAGAAATGGATGCCTTTCCATTACTAATTATTCTAATATTTTTCTTGTTTTTGTATATAACTTGATATGTCAATTAACAATTGCTATCACAAATTTACATTAAAGTTTTGTAAAAGCTATATTTTATTTTAACCATAGGTTTTTGAACTCCTTGAAATTTTATTACTATTTCTATGCATTTGATCTATATTATTATAAATAACATGGATCATTGTAATCTTGAGCTTATTGTATAATTACAAAACATCTACCCTTGCATGATGAAACTTTTCATTTCTCAAACATGCCTTCCAAATTTCCATATAGCATATGTATATTAAGTGACATTCAAACAATGTAATTTCATAATCCTTTATTGTCTAATGAAACTATGTGAGAGGTGTTATAAATATGGCTATGTGAGTTGTTTTGATTTCACATAGCAAACCATAATAATCAACCTCATTGAAATAAGGAAGACTATTAAAAAAGTCAGTAATGTTTGAGGATTTAGAAATAATATACTCAATGGTAAAAGCCCATTTTACTGTTAGAAACAATTTGACTTAATTTCCATTATGCCTGTACAGATTTTAAGCAATGCCACAGTCATCCATACATAATCTCCATGTTCTTTCCTTAAAATTTAGATCCATGTTCATTATCAAAATTTGCTATTAATGATCATAGCACAGTCCTTAAATTGGCAGTCCAGTTATTTATTGTCAGCCTCATGGGTATAATTGTCACTGCCACATTTTGAATTTTTGTTTCAACAGCTATATCTGGATCACATTCCTGTTACGTTTAGATTCATATATGTTTTAAATAATGACATTAGAACCATGATAATAATCATCTTCATCTATAAATGTAGAAAGACCTTCAATATCACAATCTAGATAGGATTCCTAAAACATATTACTGTAGCTATGGTTATAACTTTAACATGCTCAGCTATTTGATAAGAAGCATTGTGCTTTTATCTGCCTAGGTTTCTGGCATTTGTATTCACTGCTTTTGTCTACATAAGACATAATCACTGGCATACCTCTCAACTTCTTAGAGCAAGAAATCTGGACAAAATAATAAATAAAAAGTGGACAAAGCAAAAAAATAGGGACAATTTTAAATATTGCTCTTCCATCTTAGAAAGGAGATAGAATACAGTCTTTAATGATTTGCCACTAATTTGCCACAAAACCACAACTTTAGGAAAAATGGACCAACAGTTGAGAGGTATGATCACTGGCATGATGGTGCCTGCAGGGGAATCATTACAGATGAGATGTATGTTGTCCAACCTGCCTAAAAAGGTTTGTTGTGGCTATTTATTAATATATGTAAAATACGACCCTCAAGTTTGGTTTATATGTTGGGGTACAAAGTAGTCTTCCTTCTCTTGCCATAGTAGATTTATACCAGCCTATTAAAATGGTCTGGCTGGAATGTCTTTCAGATTTATGACCACCTCATTCTACCTGATGCTTTGATCTTGCATTATTGGTTAGCTAGTAAGTGAATTTAACTGACCACAAACAGGATTAGACCTTTGTGATGAGCACATTTTTTGAAGACCTCTCCTCTGCAGCAGCTAGTATAAAGGCTATCCTTCTGCTAAAAATGTGGGACTATGGCTGTGGATGATGAATATAATATTAAGCTCAGCTAAGCATGTACTCTGTCCAGACATTCTATCTGAATTTTACCTTCTAACTCACTCAGTAAGCTTTCTCAGTGAAAAATGAATTGAGCTACAGTTAATGGACAAATAAGTGGAAATAAGTGGAAATGCAGGACTTTAAATCTGTGTTGCTACTGCACAACTTGAAAATGTATATATATATATATATATATATATATATATATATATATATATATATATATATATATATATATATATATATATATATATATATATATTATATATATGTGTGCGTATATATATATATATATATATATATATATATATATGTGTGTGTGTGTGTGTGTGTGTGTGTGTGTAAAAATCAAATGCATTTGGATGGCAGAAAACCTTTTAAAGTATGCTTATTTCTTTTAGAGTAAAAGTAGAGCTCAATTTGGTACACTTGATAGGTATACATGTAGTTTGCATACTACAGGAATTATCCAAAAGCATCACTGTCACAAATGTTTGCAATAAAACTTATGCAGCAAAAGTAAAGTTCATAAATGTTAAGGCATATAGTAGGAAGGAAGGAAGAAGCACCTCATAGTATCACAAGTCATTTGATTTTTTGGTGAGGCACAAGACACAAGAACAGAATTATTTATTTAAAGTTAGTTACCAGTAAATTCAGTGGTATGGGCAGAGTAATTGTTTAATGTAATTCATGACAGACATTTGGGAAGAAACATATTTTATTAAAACATGAAAGAACTCTTAATGAAGATATATCTAAGGTACAAGAAGTTCCTTTTTCTTTTAATAAAATAAGTCAATTCCCAAACATTTCACAGTCCTTTGATTTATTTTATTCTAGTGTTTGTGAATACTTATTTCATTAATGATGTCTGCCATTCCACTTTGAATGTACTAAAACAGTGTTATTGAGTGGAGAATACAGGCATTTCGTTTTTCTCTGTAAGTGACATCTATGATCATTTGTTACTTATAGTCAGTTTACAGACAGCGTAAATTAATCAGTTTTCCACATTTCAGTAGGTCACTCTGACGTAAGTTGTATTATACTACTGATGGATGTTAGAGACTAGCAATATATCACTATTATGCTTGGGCAAGCCTTATTCTAAGATGTCTGGTTAGAAGGAGACGATATTGCTGTGCATTACATTTTTAAGTAAACAGATAAGTAGCAAGCACAACCTGGCATTATAGTACTAATTTTTCCACTGTGACCTTCTGTTTTGAATTTTTTTATGAATGGACGGAAAACAAGCAACGTGTAGTAATTTAAAATGTCTCTGGAAATTGACATTTGACACTATACTCCTGAATAAGACAAAAAAAAAAAGTACTGCTGTTTACAGTAGCTGTTAAGGCACACTGTTTGTAACCATACTTTTCCCAGTGGAATTCATGACATTTTTATTTCCACAGAATGATAGAAAAACACAAAAAAAGCAGATACACCACAGATACACCATTTTATAACACATAAATAAATCGATACTTGATATTACAGTGTTGAATGAATATGTTAAAAATAACACACCTTATTAGCAACATAGCCTATTGTGTGATAACAAGCTCTATTACAAGATAGCTGATGGAAAGTACTGAATATAACTTTCAGATTTGCATTGCACATAGTAGCAAAATAGGACTATTACATACTCATGAAATAATTGCAGAAAGCAACATTTGTTCTGTAGCAATTTTTCCTACTGGAAATGTGATATTATGCTTTGTGGTATACAAATGGAGTTTGGTATAAACTTAACAGTTTAATCATTTCCTTTAGTGTAAGAGTACATGATTTACTGTCCTAGTATTGCATTAAGCATACACACATGCATACAGCCACACAATTATATATACCAACTCCATGTTCACGACAACTCAAAGAAGAGAGAAATTACCCCAGAAAAGGGCATCACTGCTGGCACAACTCACTAACAGTAATTTCAGTCATTTTCAGTGGAGGCACTCCAATTCTCAGTGGGATGAATTGTGGACATATGATGCTTGAGAATTCAGTCTTCCTCCACCCAAAGGTTACGTGTGAGAGTTACGGGCTACAAAATATTTTCTTCTAAATATCAGCTCGTGAAAAAGAACAATGTTTACAAGGGCTTTTGTTAGACTATTAAATAACAAGTCTATATAATATGTGAACAGATGCTAGTTCTATAGTGTGTGGAGACAAAACCTGATCACTGACTATGGAGCTGGTGTAACCAGATGGAGTTCAGTAAGAAGTGAAGAGGCCATGCCTTTTTGTCTCTCCTATTGGGACAGAAGGGAGTGTGACCAGGAGCACTTACTTCAAATCAGATACTCAAGGATAAGTGGAGAACCTGCAATGGCCTTTGTTCCAAAAAGGCTGGGACATCTCCAGGCTTATGTTATTTATGGCAGTGAGTGAGAGTCCCACACCATGACAATTGCCCAGACCATGACTGCAATCTGGGTAAATAAGGAAAGTCAGAACTTATCAGAAAATCCTGACTGTACCAAGGTGCTACCATCAGTATCAGTGCTTGACTTATGTCAAGAAGGAAATGAGTGAGCCAGAGGTCACATGCCCTCAAAGAAATGAACAAGTTAATATGATGGGGGAAGTTATGGTCAAGTGTAGTAATCAGAAGCAAACAAATAAATAAATAACTAAAATAGATAACTTACTAACTAACAAACTACAGAAATAAAGAAATAAAATAATATGCAAACACATGAAGCTTCAGTCTGAGATTTTCTTTATGAAGTGGCACTGTAGGGTTGATCACCTTCTGGATTCCACTGAATCAAGTTAATTCATTCAATTGTAACTCACAAGGTCAAACAGACTCTTACTATCTTAGCAAAAGAGGACATCGTGTGACATTATTGCATAGCACCCTTAGCAACACAGCTTCCACAAAGTACATAATGAAAACCAGCCTAATGTTTTCTTTGCACAAATAGAAAATGTATTGAATGGCTAATGAGAAGCTGAGAGCGAAAAAGATATGATAAGACCTTCCTGCTTGTCTGTGCTCTGTTTTAAGGGGGATGACAATAACTCAGATTTTTCATTCTTAGCAAGCATATATGTGAATTTAAAACTTCATTTTCTGATATAGCTGCCAATAAACATCAAATTATTGCCAAACGACAAAGTCCTATTTTTGATTACAACCAAGTATATTAATGCCTTACAATACCAAACAGGTGACCAGCAACACATTTCCAGTTTGCACACAATAAAAACATAATCCAGAGCTTTGAAATAACACTGAAGCAGGGTTTTACTTAATAAACAGCTGACAAAGCCATTACAAATGTTTAGACTTGTTAATAGTCAGTTATGCGATAAAAGCTAATTTTTACACAGTATCATTTATCCTTTTCAGACACAGAGTAGTAGAATGTAAGATGGGAAATGAGCAGTTTGGATTCAGATCAGGATGCAGCACAGCTGACCCAATGTTTGCAGTGAGACAGATAGTTGAGAAGAAGCAAGAGATGAGGAAAGAGTCCAACTGTGCATTCCTAGACATGGAGAAAGCATATAACAAGGTACCAAGAAGGCTGATTTAGGCAGTACTGAGATGCTTTAGAGTCTCAGAAACATTGGTAGAATTAGTGCAGGCTATATAGAAGGACCCAGTCACTCAAGTATAAACAGTGTTCAGTCTCACAGAGGGGCTCCTAATGGGAGTGGGTGTGAACCAGGATTCAGCTCTGAGCCCAGTGCTGTTCATACTGGTGGTGGACTACATTAGCAAACAGGTCAAAGGGGACAGATCAACAGAGTTGCCATATGCAGACAATGTGGCATTAGAGGCAGACTTTGAGCAAGAACATCAGCAAAGGAAAGGGGAGTGGAATGCAAAACTGAACGTACATGGGATGAAACTGAGTACAGATAACAAAATTGTAATGGCAGCAAACTGGGGAAATCAGAAAAAGCTGAGAACAGAGATAGAAGAGAAGATAGTGAAACAGGTAAACAGCTTCAAGTATCTGGGAGGGGTGGTTGAGGGTAAGGGGGTGCTGAATAAAAAGGTCAAAGCTAGAATCAGAGGGGCTGCAGCCAACTAGCATACAGTCTCAGGTGTAGTCTATGACAGAAGAATGCCAAAGAGCTGAAAAGTAAGGTGTACAATACAGTGGTATGACCAATACTATTGCATGGTATAGAAACCTGGCAGTAAAGGCAGAACAGATGAGGAACCTAGAGGTGATGGAAATGAAGTGCCTGAGAAGGGTGGTAGGATGCACACGGTGGGACAGATGAAATAAGGACATAACAGCAGAAGCCAAAGTAGCTCCAATTGCAGAAAAGATCAAAGAGTACAGATTACAGTGGTTCAGACACGTGCAGAAAACCAGAAGACAATCTGGTGAACGCGATTTGGGACAGAGAGGAAGAAGGTAGGAGGAGATGAGGACAGACAGCAAAGAGGTGGATAGATTGTGTGAAAGAAGCTCTGCAACAGTCAGGGATGAGTGTCAAAGAAGGCAGGACTGTGGCATTGAACTGAGAGAGATAGCAACAGTTAAAAAAATACCCTGACCCCATGTAGATAATGGTCTGGTGATGATCATTTTGTATCCTTTGTCAACATATCATTTGCTGGAACTACAAACAATGCAATATTGAGTGATTTTTATTTATTTAACATTCAACACGGGAAAGTCTGACTAAGGCAGAGCCTATTTTCACCAAATGCCCAGGGAGAAACACTCCAGACACATGTCTTTGGAATTTGTAGGATACCGGAGCACCCAGAGAAAACCCACATGAATGCAGGGAGGACATGCAGAGTCTTCTCAGAAGGCACTCCAGCCAAGAATCAAACTGGAGAGCCTCTTTCTGTGAGGTAACAACATTATCCACTGCACCACTGCACTGTTCTCTGTAAATGTTCTAATTACTTAACAGGATTGTGGAGTTTTGATAATAAAAAAATAACTTGTGTACTAAACACACCAAATAATTATTAAACAATTTTAAAAAGCACATTTTTCAAAGGTCTGCCAACAAATTAATAAATGCAGTGAACAATCTGTCTCATTTAATTGGGAGCTATGGTTTACCGTTAGAAAGGTGATTCACACATTAACCCCAACATAGATCGCTCAAGTAAGCCAAGGGCTCTAAACTCCCAAGATTCCCTAGCGCTGAGAGAATTAATACTTGACTTTGATTTGATGGACCCTATTACATTTGACCGTGACTCTGGAAACAAGAATAGTTTTACTTACTTTTCAAAATGCCACCATTCCTGGTCACGTATAGACTTTTTCCTAATATCTGACACCTTAAATAGGCAAATTAAATTTCTAACAGAACCCAGATTCCTCTCAGATCATTCAAGAATCACCCTAGAGATAGGCTTTAATACTAATCCATCCTTAACGTACAAGAACTACAACTTGGCTTTAAATAGCAATTTACTAAAAGACCAATCACTAAATGAAGAAATCACCCTTACTCTAAAGGAACTTTTCTCCCCATCCAGAGACAGTGAAATCCCCTTTGATATTAGATGGGCGGCATGTAAAGCTGTGATGAGGGGAACTTTTATCAAGAAAGCTACTTTCCTTAAGAAACTGAACAAAGAACTGGAAAGTAAACTAATATCAGAGATCAAGACTTTAGATGACAAACTTCTAGAGAACTACTTGTTAGATATAGAACAACAACTACACATCAAACAAAAAGAACTATTTGAACACCAGCAATCCATCCTTACCCTCCAAGAATTGAGATATGTTGCTAAATATTCAGACTCCATACAAACCCCATCCAAAGCCCTCGCCAGATTGATAGGATGCACACCCAAGTCTTCTAGAATCACATTCATTCAATATCATAACACACTTTATAAATCAAATACACAAATTATTCAACTATTCCACCAAATTTACACAGATATGTATGCCACCAACAACACACTTCCTTCTCATGCTGAGATGGAGAAATTTCTGTCTAACCTTACTTTCCCAAAATTAACCAAACCCCAGGAAAGTGCCCTCTCAGCTCCTCTAAGGATATCAGAAATCCACGAGGCTATTGATAACCTTAAATTAGGGAAAGAACCAGGTGCAGATGGTTATACTCCCGAATTTTATAAATTATTTAAAAATAATCTGGCCCCCATTCTGCTCCAACTCTATGAACATATCTTATCTAATGGTATTACTGACCGATATATTAATCACTCTAAAACTATTCTAATTCCTAAAAATACTCTAGACACTTCCAACATAAATAACTATAGACCAATATCTCTTATGAATATAGACATAAAAATTATTTCGGCCATTCTAGCAAATAGGCTCAAAAAAATGATACATACCTTAATTTCTCCAGAACAAACAGGCTTTATTCCCAACAGACATACCTGGGACAATACCTTAACACTAGAAACTATAATAAACCTTACCAAAAAAGAAAGAAATCCTAGATATGCCCTGATTTTAGATGCTTGTAAAGCCTTTGATAGGGTAAACTGGAAATTTCTGTTCTTGACATTGTCTTCCTTTGGCATCCCCCCAGACTTTATCAATATTATCAAAACAATATACAGTAGTTCTTACACGAGGCTATATATAAACAGACAATATTCTCATCCGATAAAGATTGCAAATGGCACTAGACAGGGATGCCCTCTCTCACCACTGTTATTCAACTTATATTTAGAATCCCTTTTCTTGTTTTTATTACAGAAAACCTATCATTCAATTCCTAAAATTCTTAAAACTAAAATTAGCCTAACTGCCTTCGCTGATGATCTGAATATATATTTTGAACATCCTCTATCTGATATTAAAAAGTTGGTGAAATCCTTAAATACCTTCGCCTCTATCTCGGATTACCAAATTAATCAAAATAAATCCTTTATCTTCCCGATCAACCCCGCATCACATAAAAAATATCTATTCCCAGATGTCTCCTTTCGCCTAGACTACTCCCTTAAATATTTAGGAGTTTTGTATGATCATTCCTCATCTTCTATCCTACAGACTAATTTATCAAAAACATGGCTTTCCATTTCCCAAGATATCTCAAGATGGCAACAGTTAAAACCACACATGCTTACTAAAACCTCTATTATCAAAATGAATATTCTTCCTAAGCTTCTCTATCAGCTTAATGCATCTCTCTCTTATACTTCGAAGTCTTTCTTGAACAAGATACACAGAGCATTTGCAAAGTTTATTTGGTACCCTAAATCGGTTAGAACTTCATATCAAACACTTACCATGCCAAAAAATATGGGGGGTCTGGCGATGCCTGATCTACTTCTATACTACAAAATTATCCAAGCAAACAGGATATTCACAATCGCAAACTATCAACCGAACTCCCATACTTGGACTCCCCTGTGGGTCAAATTATTGAACAATCATGCCCTAGATAATGACATTAACTCAAAAGCTCTACCCTTTCTAAGCAAAGTAAACCTTAAAAAGCTAAAGTTACACTTTTCCCTAAAAGGGTTAATTAAAACATTTCAGGAACTATTTCATTCCACTAAACTAGGAAATGCCCTCCTCCTTTTCCAGCCATTCCATCTTAACCCAAATATAAACCTGAACAATAAAATGATTAAACTAAATAACCTTCCATTAGTCAAGGATTTTACCCTATGGGATATACATAAATACAATCATTTATCCCTAACAGAACTCCGTACGGCGCTAGACCTACCTAAAAAATATAACATCACCCTGAGGCAATTAAGAGAGCTTACCATATCGACATTCCTCAATTTTCCCAGTACTGATATAGAACAAAACCAGGTGGCCACCCTACTTAAAAACCTAACTAACAAGAAATATATGGTATCTGTTGCCTACAAGACCTTCTCCACACTTCTTAACCAAGGAAAAATCATATTTGCAGAATACTGGGATCAGCAGGGCTTAAGCCTCTCGATAGAACAGAAGCTTCAGGCTATTAATTATACACTTATGTATTCATAGGTTCATAGGTTCATAGGTTCATACTAGGCTATCTGCCCGAGGGCATTTACAAGCCTAGCCCATCGTTTTGTGGCTTACGCCACCCCTTTAGTATGGGGAACTATACCCATTATTTTGCTGTGCCTCTGTCGAGCAGTGACACTGAGGTAATCCCTGGGGTATATCTGCGATCTCCCATCCATTGGTCAAGATTTCTCTTGAACAAGGCCAGCGAGGTGCTCTGCCTCACGTGTACCGGGATTTTGTTCCACAGCATAGGGAGTCTTTGGGTGATGAATCTATCCCTCCAGCACGTCCTATTAATAGCCGTGTCAAGGTTTAAGTCTCCGCCCTTGTGGCTCTGATGGATCTAGATTTTTGAGGTGAAGCATATTCATCAAATCTGGGTTTGACATGGCCTTGTATGTTAGGCAAAGGTCACCTCTGAGCAAGCGGTGGCGACTGAATAGAGCTGGAGTTCTTTCAGTCGGGCAGCATAGGACAGATTTTTGAGACCCTTTATCCTTTTGGTGAGGAACTTTTGTGGCCTCTCCAGCTGCTGCAAGTGTCGGGTCAGATACATTCCGAATGGGGCATTGTACTCAATCATTGGTCTGATGAGTGATGAGTTAAGGGAGACTATGACCTCCCTTGATCTAGATGAGAATCCCTTCATGATAAGGTGGGCAATGTAGAAGGTCTTCCTAACTACTTTAGCTACATGGGTGTCGAATGACAGACTACTATCAACCTGGGTCCCCAGGTCCCTGATAACTTCTTCTGTGCTCAGTGGATTGCCACCTATTTGGTAGCTAGGGGTAACCTTGTTTTTCCCGAAGGGTATGACTATGCATTTTTTGGCATTTAACTTTAGGCCGTGGCTCTGGCACCAGTTATCCGTTTCTGTGAGACCCTTCTGAAGGATATCGGTGTCAGATGTGTTTTCTACTATGGCGCCCAGTTTGCAGTCATCTGCAAACTTTGTCAGCCATAACCCTCCTGTGTTTGCTTGTACTTTGAAAATGTAGATGCCAAACAAGAGTGGGCCCAGGACTGAGCCCTGTGGGGCACCACTTGTGACAGGCTTTGAGTCTGACATGGCGCCAGCAGCTCTGACCCTGTGGGTTCTGTCACTCAGCCAGTTTGCAACCCATCTTGTGATGTATGGGTTGACATTTAAGCTGATGAGTTTTTCAATGATACCCGAATGGGGTATTGTATCGAAGGCCTTAGCCAGATCGAGGTAGGCTGTATGGACTGCCTTTCCCTCATCAATGGCTTTGGTGACTGTTTCGAAAAAGTCAACCAAGTTTAAAAGGCATGATCTGCCTTTGACAAAGCCAAACTGGGTTGGATCCAAAGTCTGCAAATTCCCTATGTCTTTATTTATGAGGTCCATTATGATCCTCTCCATGGCTTTGCAGATAAGGCTTGTCAAGCTAATGGGCGGTAATTTCCAGGGTCGGTGGAGGCACCGCCTTTGTGAAGTGGTACCACAGTTGCAGTGCGCCACATCCTGGGTACGTATCCAGAGGTAAGACTTTGATTAAACAGCTGTCCTAGCTGTGGGTTTAATTCCTCATTGAGTTCATGGAGCACACAGCTGGGGACACCATCAGGTCCCATGGATGCTGTGTTTTTGCTTTGGAGAGAGCAGTTCTCACTTGGGCGCTGGAGATGTTTGGGGGCTGCAATCGTTTGGTATAGATATCTCTCCTTTGGTGGTGAGGGGAGAAGTTTGCACTGAACCTGTCAGCCAGTATGTTGGCAATGTCTGTAGGATCAGTAATCTTCACATCATTTTGAACTAGCTCTGAGCATATCTGGGAGTTTCCTCCCAGGTTTCTAACATAGCTAAAGAAGGCCTTATGATTGTCTTTTGAGTCTTTAGCTATTTTTCTCTCGAAATTTGCTTTGGATGATTTTATGAGAGCTCTTAGTTTTTACTTATAGTGATCAAGGGTGTCTTACCTTTTAAGGATTTTGCTCTATCTTGTAGTAGCTTCCTCCTTTTGTTGTAGAGTTTGTTTATGGCTGGGGTCCACCAGACTGGACGCTTGCCTTTGGTACAAAGAGTCTTTGTTTTGCTTGGGATTGCCTTATCCATGCAGTCCTGCAGGTGCTGGTAGAAGGCATTTGTAAGTGATTCAGCGGCTTGAGTACTGTTTTCCGCCGCTCGGGGCCTTAAAGGAGACCACACTAGTCTTTAGAAGTGTGAAGTCGGCTTTTGAGAAGTTCTTTACTGTGGTCTTTTTATTTCAGGTGGGGGTGGGATGAGGACCTCCAGCGAGATTAGTTTGTGGTCTGATCTCACCAGTGAGGGTACACCTCCGGTGTTGAACATTGTGCTCCCATGTTCATGATGATGAGATCAAGTATGTTATCTCCTCTTGTGGGGATGGTGACTAGTTGTTCCATGGCATTTGAGTTTATGAATTCCAGGAACTTTTGGGCTAGGGTGTTTGGGCTTGAGTAGTGTTCCCAGTCTATATTAGGGTAATTGAAGTCACCTAGTATGATGGTGTTTGGTGATACATTTATCCCTCTAGTGTTTTCAGGAAGGCCATGTGAGGTTCCTGAGTTTGTGAGGGTGGCCTGTAACATGCTACAATTTGCAGAGCAGTCTTGCCTATGGTTAATTGCACCTGGATGGTCTCCGATGCATCGTGCGTTGCCACCAGTCTTGAGGTGTGGGTGTCCTTGATGAATATGGATACCCCCCTCCTTTCTTGGTATTGTCCAGATTTTGGGGCCGGAACGCATGATATGAGGTAAAACCTGATAGCGCTGGGGTGCTCTCAGGAGCCTTGAACCAGGTTTCTGTCACAGCACAGACATCGATGTTCTCCATACTGAGAAGGGCCTCGAGTGCGTGCATTTTTTGATTTAGACTTCTGGCATTGAGCAGCATTACCCTTAGTTTTTTTCCTTTTTTGTGTTCTAGGATGGTAGGTTTAGAATTTGAGCCTTGCCTAAAAAAGGCACTATGGGGGTGGCAAGAGCCTTTGCCAATATCCGGAATCCCAGGGTGACAGGTGCAAGCCGTCCCTTGCGAAGCAGCGTGGCTTGTCCAGCATGTCATCCCAGGCAGACAGACACTGGATCCCCTTTGAATGACACCAGTGTTTAAGCCAATTGTTAAAGCTGATCATCTTATCTCTGTATTGTGGCATCATTCTTGGTGAAGGTAGGATACTGCTCAAGGTCAGGGTCATACCTGTCTGGGCTACATAATCAGAGAGCTCCTCAATGTCTCTTTTCATGTAGTCCAAGGAGGTACGTCTCAGGTCGTTTACACCAGCGTGGACAATGACTGAATCATATTTGTACCTGCTGTTGAGAGACCTGAGTGCTTGCGTTATGTGGCGGATTCTAGCGCCCGACAGGCAGCTTACTGTGACCTTCTCCTTACTCAGTCTGGTGAGCGGACGTCAGTGTGTCTGACTATGGAGTCACCAATGACTAGTGTGTCTGGCATTGTGTTTGGCCTTAAGGGCTGTGACTGTTTGACACTCTGACTGTGAGGTCTATGTGTTGCAGGTGTTGTGTTCTGAGGTGGTGGTTGTTTGGGTGTCTGCTTTGGTGGCCTCTGCTGTTTTGGTAGATTTTTGATCAGAGCCTCCGAGTATGTCTTTGTGTGTTTATGTGTATGATTTGAGGTTGTAATGGTAATATGTGAGACTGGGTCTATAGTGTGTGTGGTAACGTTCTCCTCCTGACTGGTCTTGCCAGTCCTATGTTGAGAGAGCTCAGCCTCCAGTTTGGCCGTATAGTTGCATCTCTCGCATGTATTTGTGTTTTGTGGGAGGAGGAGAGGGTTGTCTGTGTACATGAGGCAATTGTAACATTGCCTCAATATTCCCAGGTTCACCAGCTGAGCAGGAGAGGACACTAGCAACTGATCCCTCGACATGCTAGAAGGAATAGACAAAAAAACTTTAAAAAAGATTCCGGGGGACGTGGGTGACCGAGAAATGGGGGGTTGCCTTTTTGGGGTACTATCTATGACAAGAGTGCCATATCAAGGTAATAAGTACTGTAGGAGCAAGTGCTACGTTTAACAGATAGAGAATAGTCTACTTGGAGTCAAGTAGAGATGATCTTTTTAATTATAGGATACGCTGATTAGATCAGTAGTATAGTTCGAGGAAGGTAGTTTTAAGGGAAAATTTGAAGAGTGGACTTTAGGTAGCCCGAATAGTTTAAACCTGCTTAACTTAACCTGCTTGTTGCCCTAGTGTGCAACAGTAGCAACTCCGCGCTAAATCGGGCTAACTCGGGCTAAATCGCGCTAAAGCGTGCTTTATAGCAGGGGGCTGGAAAAGACAGGAAATGACCCAAAATGGCCAACAAACCACAAGTCACTGCCCTAAACCACTCCTCTGTGGACAAATGAAGGAGTTATGGAAATGACCCCTAGTGGCCAATAAAACTACAGTTTCAAGTCAGTAACCACCTCTCCGGGGGGCAGGGAAGCTGCTCAATGTTAGTCACTGCCACTGATGAACACAGAGACCCTCCTTCAGCCCAAGCAAAAATGGCCTCACAGAAACTTTCAAACAGTTCAGGAACAGCAAGCCTGTAACTGAACTTTTTTAACTCTCAGAAAAGTGGGAAAAAAGCAAGATTTTTTTTGTTTTTGTTTTTTACAGAGATAGCAGAGGTTCACAAGTAATATCAAGTTATAACAGTGCAGTAAATGACCCCACACAAGAGTTCTAGGTCAAGGACAGAAAATATGCAAGTTTTAAGAAAAAAACGATTTAAAATTAAGTGCAAACAGGAAATTCAGCAAACAGCTTTTGGTTGTGCTCTAAATACAGCTACTAATACAGAAATCAAGTTTAACAAGCCAGAAAATGCTCAAGCTAGGCAGCTATGCAGAAAAACTTAGCAAATAAACAGAGAAAAATACTTAAAATCTCAAAAGTGGCTCCCTTCTTCTCTCAGCGTTTTTCCTCTTGGAGGGTGCTTCACCAACAGCCAACAAGCCTGAAAAGACGCTCAAACCACGAGGCAACTAGGTTTTAAGAGAGGAAGATGAAGGAGTTATGGAAATGACCCCTAGTGGCCAATAAAACTACAGTTTCAAGTCAGTAACCACCTCTCCGGGGGGCAGGGAAGCTGCTCAATGTTAGTCACTGCCACTGACAATTTATGATTACCAATAATCTATATCTAACCTCAGTACACTTAAATAAATTTGATCCGAATATCTCCACTGCATGTTCCTGTTGTTCGTATCCACATGCAGATATCATGCATATTCTATGGTCTTGTAGATACTCTCACAGTATTTGGTGCTCACTCAAGGTTCGTCTGGAGAAAATGGGGTATCATAAATCTATACTGTCCTGGAAGATAGTGCTATTACATATCACGAGTATTTACATACCTAAATTTAAGCTCCGTGCCCTAATTATTCTCTGCCTCCTGATCAAATTCTACATTACCAAACACTGGATGGATCGCTCCAAAATATCCTGGAGGGACTTTAAGAATCTGGCCATTAAGTACATTACTTCCCAAAAACTGCTAATAGTTAATTCCCGTAAGCGGGCTACATACCAGAGATTATGGGACTTTATCTTTATACTCTTGTCTAATGATTAATAATTATATCCTTATAGGTACTTCAACTTACCTTTTCTACCCTTGACCCCTATACATACTCACTTATTCTTTAACATCTATCCTGCTATATTTATCTTGGAATTGTAATGGTTTGAGATGTAACTCCCTCCCTTCCTGCAGGATTATATGGATGGTTTAAGGAGCATTGTAGCATGACATATGTTTATCCAACATTACTTTACCAATATGTTAATGGTGTCTTTTTGTTTTCTCGGGCACATATGTATATATGTATATATAGGTTATATTTTGATTTACTTGTACTTATCTGTGTAAGATTAATCCACTAAATATTGCAATAATGTTTATTTTTTTTCCTTTTGTATCTGTAAATCAATAAAACTGTGTTTAAAAAAAAAAGAAAGGTGATTCACACTCGGGCGAACAGCAAATGTTTGAAAGGCTGTTTGCAAAGTTTGCAAATGCTGAATGAAAAAAGGTTTGAATGTGCAATGAGCGAATGCACAGTGACATTCGCTCATTGCACATTCGACATTATGGGGCAGATTGCACTATAGTGGGGATCGGAAAATGGTCCCTTTCCTCACTGTAGTGCAATCTTGGAGTTTGAATATTAAAGTGGGGAGTGTAGGGGGTGCAGCCCTCCTGCTTTACACTTCTTTTTTTTTTTCATTCGACATTAATGTTCGAAAAACAGCAAATCTGTTTTTCAATTTTCTGTTTTTCGAACATTAAGGACTATCGCTTTTTTCACTTTCGTGGTTACGAGTTGCTCATATGAGCATTCAAACCACTGTGATTCGGCTTTATAAAGGTAAGCCAGGAGCTATATATCGTACTCATAGGTTCATAGGTGTGTACTAGGCTAATGGCCCTGGGGCCTTTACAAGCCTAGTCATAGGATTACGCTGGCATAGTGCCACCTGACCTTATTTCCCAGTACCTCTGTTGAGTAGAGCCACTGGAGTTATCCCCGGGGTGAATTTTCTGTTTCACCCTGGGAACTATCACCCCATTAGGCTGATGAGTCTAATATGCAAAGCTATGGAACGCATCATCATGGACCTAATAAATAAGGACATAGGGAATATTCAAACTCTGGATCCCACATAGTTTGGTTTTGTGAAGGGTAGATTATGCCTGCTCAACTTGGTCGATTTCTTTGAGTCAGTCACCAGAGCTGTGGATGAAGTCAAGGTGGATCATACAGCCTACCTTGATCTAGCCAAGGCTTTTGATAACAGTCCCCACTCAGGAATCATAGAAAAACTCACTAAGCTAGGCATCAACCCCTATATCACTAGGTGGGTTGCAAACTAGCTTACAGATAGAACCCACAGTGTGAAAGTAGCTGACTCCAAGTCAGACTGACAATTAGTCATGAATGCAGTCCCACAGGGTTCGGACTTGGGACCTCTCCTGTTTGGTATCTACTTCTCTGACGTCCAGGCCAATACGAAGGGACTCTGGCTGACAAAGTTCATAAATGTTTGCAAGTTGGGAGCTATTATTAACTCCCCAAGTGATGTTGACATCCTACAGAAGGGCCTCACTGAGACCAGTGACTGTCAGAACAATGGCCTTAAACTCAATGCCAAAAAATGTGTCGTCCCCTTTGGGAAAAACCTGGTTCCCATGAATAACCACATTGGTGGTAGTCCACTGAACATAGAAGGAGTTATAAGAGATCTGGGAACACAGGTTGACAGCAACTTCTCTTTTGATCACCACATTGCCACTGTAGTTAGAAAGTCCTTCTATGGGGCACTTCTCATTACTAAGTGTTTTGCATCCAGGAAGAAAGAGGTCATTGTCTCCCTCTACTCTTCCCTCATTAGGCCAATCATCAAGTCCAATGCCCCATTTGGCATGTACCTCACTAGACACCTGCAACAACTGGAGAGGCCACAAAAGTACCTCACAAAGAGGATCCTAGGCCTTAAACACTTGTCTTATATGGACAGACTCAAAAAATTCCAACTGTTCTCTGTCTCATATCGCCTACTTAGAGGTGAACTCTGCTTGATTTACAAAACCATGTCTGACCCAGCTCTGTTAGAAATGCTGCATCTACAGAAATCCCAGTCCGTCCGCACCACACACTCCAGAGACCTTATCCTCATTACCACAATTAACAGAACATGCTGGAGGGACAGGTTCATAACCCAGAGACTGCACATGCTACTGAATAGACTTCCCATACATGTCAAGCAGAGCACCTCGCTGAACCGCTTCAAGAGAAATCTTGATGAGTGGGGTACTCTATAATTGGTTTTATGGAATAAGTATGATAATGTTTAGCTTAACAGAATTTGTCTTTGTGGTCAGTGTTCTGTTCAGGAACACTTTCTTTAAAGATACTGCTCTTTGACTGTTTTCCTTCATTTGTTTTTAATTTCAGGAAGGTTTCACCTCAAGATACTTGTTAGCGTCAACTGATATAAAAAGAATGTGTCCTTTATTTCAGAAATTGTCTTTATGGCATACTGATGATCATTAGTGTGGATGAAATATGTGCATTTTCCTGTCATTTTGCAAACTATATACTGTCTGGAGGTACTCCACTATCTCATATAACATAGCAGCACATGCAGAAGGAAATAGGTAATTTTTACTTTGCTCATTGCATGGTGGGGTGTATTGTTTGTTTATGGGGTATAGCCTGAGTTACCAGACTGCAACCTCCATTATAGTTAATTATGCAATGACCCTCCCCATTAATATTCAAAAACGTGCATGTTGATTGGTCAGCGTGCTAATTGTAAATCCAACTTATACTAATGGAAAAAGGTCCAGTCGTCTGAACTTTTTCCATTAGTATAAGTCTTTAAATTTTTTTTGTGTTAGGCAGCAATGGAGAATGGAAGAGCTCCGTTGCTGTAATCTCGCTATGTTAAATGAGTTTAACATAGCGAGATATCTTAAAAAAAAGCAACGGAGATCTTCCTTTCTCCGTTCTTTTTTTTAAAGCTGTCTCTCTATGTTAAACTCATTTAACATAGTGAGACAGCTTTAAAAAAAGGAACGGAGATCTTCCTTTCTCGTTGCTTCCACTACACACAGCTCTGATGTACTGTGTAAGCATACACATGTGCAGTACATCAGAACTGCTCCAGGATACCAGACAGCTGCGGAAGGGCAGCACGGAGGCATTATACAATGCCATTATTTAAGAAAAGTAAGTATTTTTTTTCTTAAATAATGTCATTGTATAATAGCAATAATGTACTTCTGGGTGGGGGTAATGCTGGATTTACCCATGGTTGTCTTTGTCTGGCCACTCGGGCTTCACCCTCGGGACTAAACCACACCAACCGTGGGTAAATCCAGCATTACCCACACCCAGGCATGGGTTATTGCTTAAATATATAAACTAGTCATTATCCTGTTACGATGTAATGACATTATTCAATTACAATGTCTTAAAAACAAGACCTCTTATTCTGAGCATTTTACATCAGTCTATGGCATCATAGGATCATATGAAGTTACAAGGCTAACGACCATAGGGCCCTTACAAGCCTAGCCATGTTCCTACCATTATTTCCACAATTAGGACCTATTTCCACATCCAAGAGGGACACAGGTGGAACCCTTGAGGTGAATTTATGGTCACCCATCCCATCGTCCACATTGCATTTGAAGAGGGCCAATGAGTTGTTCTGTTTGACATGAAGTGGGGGTCTTTTCCAAAGATGTGGTAACCTTTGGGGGACAAATCTGTCCCTCTAGCATGTGTTATTAATGTCACATACCAGGCTAAGGTATTTAGAGGAAGTAACTCATTTATCATTTGAGTTACAGATATGCAGCATTTCCAATGAAGCAGGGTCAGAGATTGCCTTGTTTGCAAGGCAGAGATCACCTCTAAGTAGTCTGTATGAAACAGTATAAAGTGTCAGGGATTTCACATGATCCCCACAGGACAGATGCTAAAGACCTTAAATTTCCCTTGTAAGACAACTTTCTGGACTCTCCAATTGCTGCAGGTGCTTGGAAAGGTACATACTAAAAGGGACATTGCGCTCAGTTATTGGCCTGATGAGGGAAGAGTACAGGGAGACAATGCCCTTACATATGAGAGCAGCAAGATAGAATGGCCTTCTTACCACTGTGGAGACATGGTGGTCAAAGGTAAGGTAGTTGTCAACCTGTGTGCAAAGGTCTCTCACCACTGAGTGCATACTCAAGGTGTTGCTATTGATGCGGTAGTTAGCAGGAACTTTCTTTTACAGAAAAGAATGATAATACATTATTTTTGCATTGAGTTTAAGACCATGCCTTTGCCACCAATCATTTGTTTGTGTAATACCCTCTTGTAGGTTGTTAACATAATTTGGAGATTCTATGACTTCTCACAGTTTGCAGTCATCAGCAAACTTTGTCAGCCCCAAACCTTTAGTTTTTGCTTCTACTTCAGAGAAATAGATTCCGAACAGTACATGTCCCAAGACTGAACCCTTTGGAAAGTCACTGGTTACAGGTCTGCTGTTGGTGGTGAATTTCCCTCTTTTGACTATATGAGCTCTATCAGTGACACAGTTAGTGAACCATCTAATGATATAACGGTTAATGCATAGTTGGGTGAATTTTACAATTTTGCCTGAGTGGGGGTTAGTGTCAAATGCCTCGGAAGTCTAGATAGGCTATATGCACAGATTTCCCCTCATCCACGGACATTATACCTGTCTTGAAGAAGTCCACCAGGTTCAACAGGCATGATCTCCCTTTGACAAATTTAAACTAAGTAGGGTCAAATATTTTGACATTACCTATATCTTTGGTGATAAGGTCCATGATAAAATCATCTCCATGACCTTGCAGATAAGGCTAGTTAGACTAATAAGTCTATAGCTCCCAGGGTCAGTGGACACACCACTTTTGTGCAAGGGAATAATGGTGGCTGCTTTCCATTCAGTTGGTACAAAGCTGGTGCTTAGACTATGATTGAAAGAGTACCCAGTGGTGTTGCTAATTCATGTTGAAGCCCATGTAGGATGCAGCCTGGGATGTTATCAAGTCCCATAGATGCTGTGTTTTTGGGCTTAGAAAGGGGATTTATGACCTGAACTATAGAGATACAAGGTAGGGGACAGGTGCTAGGGATGTCATGGGGTACGTGTGGCGGGGACAGGGGAGTGAGGTTTTCAAAGAACCTGTCAGCCAACAGGTTACCTATGTCCTCAGGCTCAGTATATGTGGTATCATTAACTACCAGCTTGGCAAAAAGTTGTGCCTTTCCTTTTAGGTTATGGATGTAGCTATAGAATGCCTTGTGGTTGTCCTTTGTCGAGGAAGCTAATTTGGACTCATAGTTTGCTTTGGAGGACATCACAAGATGTCTTATTTGCTTATTTAAGCTGAGGAATGTGTGTTTCCAGTTTTGGATGGCTTCCACCCTCTTAGTCTTAGACAGCAATTTCTTCCTCTTACTGTAAAGCCTGTTAATGGCAGTTGTCCACCAGGCAGGTTATTTCTCCCTTGAGGAGCTGGTTTTCATCCTATTACATATAGCAGAGTCAATGTTGTTATACAGGTGCATGAATAAAGCATTGGTGTATAGCTTGGCATAGTTGCCAGTTCCATCTGAGGGGGAGGTACAATGAAGCACCCATAAGAGGTTGTAATCCTCTTTGGAGACGTTTTTCAGTTTAGCTGCTGCTAGGGACAGTCAAGTATGATCATTAGTTCAAATGAGACCAATTTATGGTCAAATCTCACCAGGGAGGACCTCACACTGGGAATGCTACAGTGGTCCCCCATATTTGTAAACACCAGAACCAGGATGTTGGCTCTCCTTGTGGGGGTATTAATCAGATGGTCCAGGGCATTGCAGTTAACGAATTTGAGGATCCTTTGGGAAACTGAGTTTGAGCAGGAGTAATTTACCCAGTCAATGGATGGGTATTTAGAGCCGCCCAAAACCAGGTTGTTCAGATGTATCTTGATAGAATCAAGTAGATACAAATAAGTAGAGTGGGTGTCTTGATCCATGGAAGAGATCCTGGTGCTGGCAATGACTTGAGTAGGTGCCCAACAAACAGTTAATTGCACCTGCAGTGACTCCAGGGAATCATAATGTTTAACCAGTCTGGATGTGCATTTTTATTTAATGAATATTGATACACTGCCTCCTTTAGTTTTCATGCCTTCAGTTTGAGGTCTGAAAGTGTGGAAGGAGGTATAATCTGGTATGGCTGGGGTGCTCTCCACAGCCTTGAACCAGGTCTCTGTGACTGCACAAATGTCTGCATCTTCCAAAGTGAGGACAGCTTACAGTGAGTGCAGTTTCATGTTGAGATTGCTAGTGTCTAGCAGCATAACCTTGAGACTGTTTGCAGATGAGATTTGTACATTAGGAATTGTGTCCTTGACACACTGCTTAAAATGGGCACAATGGAGGTGGCAAGAACCTTGGCCAGTAGCCAAAATCTCAGGGGTGACAGATGAAGACCATATTTGTCAAAGCATCGAGGTATGATGATCATGTCATCACAGGCTGACTGTATCCCCTCAGAATGACACCAGAAACTAAGGTAATTATGGAAGTTAATAATTTTCTGTTTGTATTGAGGCATCACCATAGGTGAGGGTAAAATGTTGCTTCAGGCTAGGGACATACCTGCCTGAGACACATAGTCTGAGAGTTCAGTCATGTCTCTCTCCATATAGTCCAGAGAGGTACATCTCAAGTAATTCACACCAACATGGAGTATGATGGAGCCATAACAGTAACTGCTACTGAGAGACCTGAGTACATGTGTGATATGGTGTATCCTGGCACCTGACAGACAGCTGACCATGACCTTTTTTTACCCAGTCCGGTGAAAGGGACAGCACTGTGTCTCACAATGGAATCACCTATGACTAATAAGTTTGATTTTGTGTTTTGCCTTAGGGGTTTGGCCGGGAAAGCACTGGTGCATGAACTATTATGTTTAATGTGTTCTGCAAATGAAGATGCATAGCATGCTAGTGTTTGTGTTATGGAGGTCTCTGGTGTTTAGGTATGTTTCAGATAATGACCTCTGCATATGTTGGTATGTGTGGTGTGGGTTTGGGTGGAGTAGAAGGTGAGTTGTGCATGCTGGCAACTGCTCATTTATATATGTATTGACTAGTATGTGAGAGAGCATGGATTCAAGACTCAATATATTTGCATTTCTCTTGCGTTTGTGTGGAGTAGGAGTAGAGGGTTGAGGACACTCTCCACATCTCTTCAAAAGACACAGCTAATGCCATTAGCAATAGATTATTCCTTATGTATATGCCCCAACAAGCCATGCTTAGGCAGTGGCCTGACAGATGCTTACATATAAGATGTTATTAGCTTTATGTTGTCATTCTAAGGTAAAACAGTACCTGACAGTGTGGGATAATATGCTGAATTGTGCCCATTGCTTTGCCATATATATGGCACTTTCCTGAACCCTAATCCTGTTATTAGGCAGGGTCACAATAGTATATTTACAAACGTGACAATGTACAGCTCCTGCAAAGTAAAGGTCATGATGCTACACCTTTGGGGTTCACAACCTCAGACACAATCTCTGTGGGAACTCTTTGCAGTGAAGATGTGTATGTCTGTGCATGCACATTAAACTTGTTCAACTTTGCAGTAAGTATTTTGGCCTTGCAAGCCTACAATGCCTGTCAAACAACCAGATAGCAAAGGATGTGTTGTGAACTAATGTGGGACTACTTTTTTGTGTTCCAGGAACCTCAATGTACAGTATGACATACCTGAGACATGCTGGAGAGACAGGAACATCTCCCAAAGGAGGCAACTCCTCTGCAGTAGGCCTCACATTCATATCATGCAGATGACTTCCATTATGCTGTTGAAGTGCAAGCTGCATGAATTGCTGTGAAACTGTTACCTAACATGGATCACTCCTGCTGTGGATCTTGATAGACTAACCTTGGATATCTATGTCACCTGCCACTGAACATTATACTGTGATGCAGCAGCTATTCTCCTAATCACCACCAGATCATTACCTTAATCATATCCTAGGAACCTCAGTGCCCAAGGAATAAAACATGCAAAACTGAACTGATTGGTATGGCTGCTATTCAAGGCACCTGCTATAAAAGGCTGCAACAGGCCTGCAGGCCTTTGCATCTTCTGGGACAAGTGTGTGGATCAATTAACAGGCTGTGGCTTCTTATTCTGGTGATAAATGTTTTGCTTCTGGTGAAAGGAAAAGAACAGGAGCATTGTATACCAGCAGAGTGTGACAATGGTGAAACCAGCAGTAGCCAGGCAGTAGCCATTCATGTGACTCCCCTCTTTTCAGCATTTTTCACAAGGCAAGTCTTTGTTTTCGGTAAGCACTGCTTGATTTCTTTCTCACTTCAGGATAACTGCCTAAATACTCCATTCTTAACTCTTCAGGGTGTAAGTGTCAGTTTCACCTCTCACTATGCCAATTAAATAGGTTCATAGGTTCATAGGTAGGTACTAGGCTATCTGCCCGAGGGCATTTATAAGCCTAGCCAGAGTGTGCTGGCTTTCGCTGCCCCATTGATTAATTAACTGATCCACTGTTAAGCAGAGCCAATGAAGTGATCCCAGGGGTGTATTTACTGTTACCCATCCACTTATCAAGGTTTCTCTTGAAGAGTGTTAGTGAGGGGCTCTGCCTAATGTAGTTTGGAATTTTGTTCCGAAGTATGGGGAGTCTCTGTGTCTGGAATCTATCCCTCCAGCATGTTCTATTTATTCTTGTGATGAAGTTTAGATCACTAGACCGCATGGCTCGCAGTGACTTGGATTTCTTTAGGTGGAGCATGTCCATCAATTCTAAGTTGGACATGGCTTTGTAAGTCAGGCAGAGATCACCTCTGAGTAAGCGATATGCCACTGAGTACAGCCAGAGTTTTTTCAGTCGGGCTGCATAGGACATATGTTTGAAGCCAGTAATCCTCTTGGTGAGGTACTTTTGTGGTCTCTCCAGCTGTTGGAAGTGTCTTGTGAGGTACATCCCAAATGGGGCATTATACTATATGATGGGTCTGATGAGTGACATGTAGAGGGGCACTATAACCTCTTTATTTCTAGATGCAAACCCTTTAGTAATTAGATGGGCCACATAGAAGGATTTCCTAATTACTCTGGCAATATGATTGTCAAAGGAGAGATTACTATCTACCTGGGTCCCCAGATCTCTTATTACCTCTTCCGTATTAAGGGGGCTGCCACCTATGTGGTTATTTGTGGGTGTTTTATTTTTCCCAAATGGGATGACTATGCATTTTTTGGCATTTAGCTTGCGGCCATGACGTTGACACCAGGTGTCCATCTCAGTAAGGCTCTTTTGGAGGATGTCCATGTCAGCCGGTGAGTCAATTTTGGCTCTCAGTTTGCAGTCATTGGCGAACTTGGTTAGCCATAGTCCTCTTGTGTTTACCTGTACTTCTGAGAAGTATATGCTGAACAGTAGGGGTCCCAGGACCGAGCCTTGTGGGACACCACTTGTGACTGGTTTAGAGTCAGACCTGGAGCCTGCTATTCTTACTGTGTGAGTTCTGTCTGTAAGCCAGTTGGCAACCCATCTCGTGACATAGGGGTTTATGTTAAGGCTGGTGAGTTTTTCTGTAATACCTGAGTGGGAAATGGTGTTGAAAGCCTTGGCAAGGTCAAGGTAGGCTGTATGAACAACCTTTCCCTCATCTACGGCCTTGGTGACTGTCTCAAAGAAGTCAAGCAGGTTTAGTAGGCATGATCTGCCTTTAACAAAGCCAAACTGTTTTGAGTCAAATGTTTGGAGGTTCCCAATGTCTTTGTTAATGTGTTCCATAATGATGCACTCTATAGCCTTGCAGACCAGGCTAGTCAGGCTTATGGGGCAATAGTTACCAGGGTCAGTTGTGGCCCCTCCTTTGTGGAGTGGAATAACCCTTGCTGTGCACCATTCTATGGGCACGTAGCCTGTGGAGAGGCTGAGGTTGAACAGTGTGTTTAGGTGGGGGATTAGTTCATTCCGCAGTTCATGCAAGACGCAGCCTGGGACAGGATCTGGCCCCACTGATGCTGTGTTTTTGTCTTTTGAAAGGGCTATTTTCAGCTATGCGTCTGTGATTTCCAGGACCCTACACTTTTCTGGTATTGTTGTGGGTCTTTTTTGGGGTGAGAGGGAGGTGACGTTTGCACTGAATCTATCTGCCAGGATGTTGGCAATATCAGTAGGTTCAGTATATTTTGTGCTATTTTGCACTAGTTCAGTGCATATCTACGAGATGCCAGTTATATTCTTAACATAGCTAAAAAAGGCTTTGTGGTTATATTTTGAATCCTTGGCTATTTTTCTTTCGAAGTTAGCCTTGGATGATTTTATGAGGGACATTAGTTTCTTACTGATACTGATCAGGGATGTCTTTCCCTCTTGGGATTTGCTTTTTTTCTGAACTAGTTTCCTCCTTCTATTGTATAGCCTGTTCATGGCAGGGGTCCACCAGACTGGTTTCCTTCTCTTAGAGGAGTGAGTCTTGGTTTTGCTAGGGATGGCATGAACCATGCATCCTTGTAGGTGCTCATAGAGTGCATTTGTAGAGGTTTCTACATCTTGGTCAACGTTATCCTTTAGTGTGGGGGCTGTGAAACTTACCGCCTCTGTCTTAAGTAAGGCGAAGTTTGCTTTAGAAAAGATTTTTACTGTGGCTTCCTTAGTTGGGGGTGCTGGTGGGTTGTGGCCATCCAGAGTGATTAGTTTATAGTCTGATCTACCCAATGACGGGTTGACCTCCGGTGTGGAACACCTGTCGCCCATGTTTGTGATGACCAGGTCCAATATGTTTTTATCTCTGGTAGAGGAGTTTACCAGCTGATCCAGGGCATTTGAGCTGATGAATTTCAGGAAGCGCTGGGCCTGGGAGTTTGTACTCAAGTAGTTTTCCCAGTTAATGGTAGGGTAATTGAAATCTCCCAATATCAGGGTTTTCGGTAGGACCTTCATGTTTTCCAGTGTCTCCAGAAAGGTGGAATGGTGGTCCTGGGTCATGGAGGGGGATCTGTAGCAGGCCACAATTTGCATTGCAGATTTGCCTGATATTAGTTGCACATGGATGATCTCAGAGGTATCATGCTGCGCCACTAACCTGGAGGGGTAGGTATCCTTGATGAATATGGATACACCCCCTCCTTTTGTGTTTCGGTCTGTGTTCTGTGGCCAATACGTATGGTACGAGTTGTAGCCCGGTAGTCATGGGGTGATCTCTGGAGGCGTTGAGTAGCATAACCCTCAGTTTTTTTGTTAATTGTGCTGTTTACGGAGGTGGGTTTGACTTTTGAGACTTGCCTAAAAAAGGCACTATGGGGGCTGCAAGAGCCTTGGCCAATATTCAAAAAGCCTAGGGGTGACAAGTGCAAGCCATCTCTTGTGAAGCAACGTGGCTT
This sequence comes from Protopterus annectens, assembly GCF_019279795.1. NCBI lineage: Eukaryota > Metazoa > Chordata > Ceratodontiformes > Protopteridae > Protopterus > Protopterus annectens. The sequence goes on from NC_056736.1 coordinate 47,439,065, forward strand.
GTCAAGCATGTTGTCCCAGGCTGACAGACACTGGATCCCTTTTGAATGACATCAGAAGCTTAGGCAGTTGTTGACATTGATCATTTTTTCTTTATACTGAGGTATCATTCTTGGTGAGGGCAGGATGCTACTCAGAGTCAAGGTCATACCAGCCTGGGCTACATGATCAGAGAGCTCTTCCATGTCTCTTTTCATGTAGTCCAAGGAGTTACGTCTCAGGTCATTCACACCAACGTGAACAATGACAGAGTCATATTTGTACTTGTTCTGGAGTGACCTGAGTGCTTGTGTTATGTGGCGGATTCTGGCTCCCGACAGGCAGCTAACAGTAACCTTCTGCTTGTCCAGCCTAGTGAGTGGGACATCAGTGTGCCTGACTATAGAGTCATTTATTACTAGTGTGTTAGGTATGTTATTTCGTCTTAAGGGCTGTGATTGTGCGGCACACTGATTTTGTGTTTTATGTGTTGTCTGGTTTGTGATGGGAGGTGCAGTTTGTTTGGATGTCTGCTTTGGAGGTCTCTGATGCTTTTGCAGGTTTTTATTTAGAGCCTCCAAGTATGATTCTGTGCATTTATGTGTATTTTTTGCCAGTGCTGGTTTAGAAGGTCTGTGTGTGGCTGGAGTTGTGGTGCAAGTGTTAACCTTTGCCTCTTGACAGTTTGTTCCAGTCTTGGGTGGAGACAGCTTAGCCTCCAGTTTGGCTGTAAAATTGCATCTCTCGCATATATTAGTGTTTTGTGGTAGGAGGAGAGGTTTGTCTGTGTACATGCGACAGTTGTAACATTGCCTCAGGATACCCAGATTCACCAGCTGGACTGGAGAGTACACCTGAAATTGTCCTTTGGTCATGCCTGAATAGTAGGGTGAGCTGCTTAGTCACTTGGTTGGTGAGGGGTGAAAAAAGAGCCTTGCCCTGCCGGGCAATCAAGTGTCAGGGTATATTAGTGCTTGCTATTAGTTCTGAGCAAGTGCTGGGCTGTAGGATGCTTTTTGAGTGCTTAGGTTGAGAGTTAGACTAGTTTCAAGGGAAAAACTGAAGAGGAGACTTAGTGGAGCCGGGAATAATTTAACCCTAGCTAACCGACAATGGCTGGCGCACAAAACCGTGCAAATGCGTTTTTTATAGCAGGGAAATGAAAGAGCTAGAAATTAGCCAAAAATGGCCAATAAACTACTACCTTTTGGGCTGGAACCACTCCTCCAGGGACAGATAGGCTGCTCAAAGCTCCCCTTTATCACAGGTGAACAGAGAAACTTTCTTCTATCCAAGTAAGGTATGGGCAACTCAGAAACTTGTAACACAGCCCTGAATTCAGCACTAGCCTGAAAACTAGACTATACTAACTTAGAAAGGTGGGAAACAAGGATTTTTTTTTTTTTTTGTTGTTCTTTTTTGAAAAGATAAGGCAGAAACAGTAAAAAATACACTTAAAACAGCTTTAAATGACTACAAACGATCAGAAAAGGCTATCACACTTTAGTGTGTAGCCTACAACAGTTAAACAAATTATTTAAACAAAAAATACTTTTTAAAAGTACAGGCAGTCAAATAAGTACAATATGTGAAAAAAACAAGCTTTTGAATCACAATAAATGCTGGAAAATTGGCATTTAGCTAGAAAACAGTTAAGTACAGCAATAAAGTATATAAAACTGATAATCACTGCAAAGTCTCTCTTCTAAGCTAGAAGTCTTGTATCAGTTTAAGGCTTTCTAGTGCTTCGCAGTAGGTTAGTTACAGGAAAGATGGGAAACAAGTGCAGATTTGGTCTTTTAAACCAGAAAGTTGAAAGAGATGGACGAAATGCAATCAGTTTCTATTTTTAGCTGTCTAGAGTATGTCTAATGCATATGTATGCAGTGCTAAGCATAGCTAAATAATGCGGCACATCACACAAACAAGCATATAAAAATAAAAAAAAAGAAGAAATCGAATGCACCCGGTTTCTGTTTTTAGATGTCTGGTACATGTGTGATGTATGGCTGCTCAGAGCTAAGCATAACTAAATAACATGGCACATCACACAAACAAGCACATAAATGTAAAAAAAAATATTAAAATAAATCCGACTTCATTAAATAAACTGTCTTGTACACCTTTTGGTTAAGGTCAATGGGCCAAAAGGTATGTGGGTGTGCTGTTGGACTTACATGGATTCAGTATCCATGTTGTTCTGACCTCCCTTAGGTGCGTACCACAATTAATATGCATGGAGCACTGCAGAAGGAGAATCGTGGCCTTGTACATGGACACATTCCATGTAGGCTCTACATGGAGCCTACAAGGACTTTATTGAATCCCGGGATTATGTTTAGCTTTATACAAATTTGTTGCACTAGAGGTTGAAAGGTATGCCAATTATTAATGTGCTATTGTTTTATTTTTCTTTATCAATACACAGGTATGCGTTCTTGTTTGTTCACATGTAAGCATATCATACTGCCTGGATTTCCAAGATGGTGGGCATCTAGTAAATACCCTCTCCATGGAGATCATACTGATTATCTCCAAATTTGCTATAAAAAGCCTACAAAATTCATCTGGGATGAAAATCTTTAGAGCAACTGCAGCATGCTTACGATTTTGATTTGAAAGAGAAGTAACACTCTTCTAAAGGTCTTAATTTCCTTAAATCATACATTGCTTACTCAAGGAACCCACCACCACATGTTTGATACAGGCCTAAAATATCATCAGTGAGGGTGGTAGCCAGCTGTCAGTTCTGGTGACCGAAACAAACATCTTTAAAGAATTAAAAAGTATGGAAGCAGGGACCACCAAAACCAAGCCGTCAGCAATTGCATCTCCTGAAAAAGAGGTTATATCCAAAAGGCAGAAAGTAATAAAACAGCAACAAGAAGCTACAAAATCTGACATTAAGCAGAAACAGGAAAATAACATCCAAATGAATGAACTTAAATTAGCCCTTCTGCCACTCTAAACAACAGTACAAGGATTCTCTGAGCAATTATCAAAGTTTGGCAATACAATCGATCAAATTGCACAGCACATGCACCACATTGAAGACAAAACACATGCTAATGAACACCAGCTAGAACTTCTGAAAAAGGAACTGAACACTAAAAATTCTGAACTTGCTGAAATTCTACAAAAGCTCCTTGATTTGGAAACAAGAAGTCAAAGAAATAATGTGTTGTTAAGGGGTTTACCAAACAGGTTTGAGCACAATCAATTCATCTCAGTGGCCAAACAAATATTTGATTCCCTTCTGGGCTCCAGTGACCACACCAGTGAGATCACAATTGAGATGGCCCACCGAGCTCTATTCAAAAAACAAAATTCTGACATTCCAAGACAAGTTTATGTAAAACTCCTAAACTTTCAAGATGTACAAAAGATCTTAGCAGCAGTAAAACAGCAAAAACAACTTACGTGGAATGGATACAAGATCACAATATCTCAAAATCTCCCATTAGCAATAAAAGAAAGGCACCAAAAACATTCACCGTACTCTGCAGAGCTCATAAAATGCAGAATAAAATTCCAAATGTGGTACCCAAACACCTTAATCTTCTTTAATAATGATGTTAAATATACAGCAGATTCACCAAATGATGCAAAATTCGCATTTATTAAATGCTTTGGTAAAGCACCGGAATTGTGAACCTCCTGCAACCCAAAATAAAGCAACAATTTTGTACAGTTTAAAAGTTTTTTTCTTTCTCTCTGCTAGCTGATGCTGGTATGATGGGTTTTCAGGTTAATTCCGTTTCAACCAACTGAAAGTACATATACAACAGATCTGAGGACACCTAGGAACAAAAAATCTATTATCTGTTGTTGAATAGTAGTCCTTAAAAGTAACAAATTCCTGAGTTGTGACAAATGTCACTCCTCCTATTCTGTGTGAGACTTATGTACTCAAAGGCAGAAAGGAACAAACAAAAATGTAGGATCATCATGCAATCCTCCTCAGTGGGAATGTAGAACAATCACAAAATATACTTCTGAACTTGCTCTACTCCTCAGTATAAGGAATCTGGCAAGTGTTTTAACTTATATGTTTTTTTTTTTTTTTTGGGTCATTGGGTGATGGACTGCAATTAGGATCATCTAGACACCTCGAAAAAGAGCAAACTTGCTCAGCCCACTTGGCTTGTTCTGATCTAACTGTACTTTTAGGCAGCAATTTAAAGGGGTCTCGACAAGATAGTTCATGAAAGACTCTGAGATGACAACTACCTGATGATTCGCAAAATCTTAGGATTCACATGAAGACTTTAAATATTGTTTTATTACAGCCTAAAACAGTAAACAAGGCACATATTCCACAGCAATGCAGAGTTATTTTTGTAATCTGAATAGCTATGTTGGAAATTACTGTGTTGCTTTGAGCGAGACAGAGATTTGTGGCATGAAATCCATAATGTTTTAGCTTTCTAGCTGATCTGTACTCTGGGGTGGTAGTGTATTCTAACATAATTCCTACAAATCAACTATTAATTGTGTCTGCACCAGGTGTTCAAGGGGATTTATGAGATTAATTTAGGTAGCGCTATTCCACTGCGCAGCTTTATATGTAGACCTGCTCTCTTTATGAAATGAAAAGGGAGACATCCATATCTCAGATGTTACTTTCTAAATGTATATCAAACCTGTCAATGGTTTTACGTAAAGTTTGATGACTCCATCGCTGTGTTATAATAATGAAAATAGAAGGAAAGTTCATTGTAGATGATATATATATATATATATACATTGTTATGTTAATTATTCCATAGGGTACAGTTGAATGTGTTTCTGTGTTCCAAAGGTTGTTTTTTCCACTTGTTAAATTCTTGGAGAGATTTGTCTCCTCTAAATGTCGTTTGATTAATGTTTAATTTTCCTTCACACTTCAGGTTAGACTTGTACATCAAGTAGGATACAATAACTCCTGGTACCCTACCATACAAGGTTGGAGGATAATCAAAGAGATTTCACAAAATAGGCATGCCATACTTAGTTATACACTCTCCTTATCAGGAAGATTTAGCCTCTTTGATAGCTCAGAAGTCAACATTACCCGATGTATTTATTGAGTAAATTGTTATGGGATGCATGTTGACTTCTGACTTATATGATGTGATAAATTACAGAGCTCCTACTCTCCTCTGTAGAGCTAAATTCTCAGATTTTAGTTTAGCATCAACTAATTTAGGTACAACATAGCTAAATTAATGATGCAAATGTCAACACACATTATCTTATGAGATATCATCACTTAATTTGTTACATTCAGTGGGCATCACTCCCAAACAGGAGCATAGTGGATTTCATAAGCAGGGTTTAGGATGGCTAATCTTGGTGTTAGAACAACAGAGTATAGTGGTTGTAGATATGTTACTGAAGTTAAAAGGTTATTTAAACTAACAGGGATTGGTTACATTCCTACTTTGGGAAAACATTTTATAAGCTCAAATCTCTTCATAGCCTCCCTCCTTCAAAATCTTTCAAATAAAGTGGATAGGTGGATAGGCACAGGGGTAGATTTGAAAGAGCTAAGTGCTGCTATTTTGATAATAGTACAAATCACATGCATAATAAACAGTCAGAGTGCCAATAAATTTAGCAAACAAAACACACAAAAATTGACAACTGCTTGAACTAAAACTTTGAAAGTAATAGAATGTGGAAATTAGATTCATGGAACGTGAGAGGACTACAAATAAAGAATAACAAAAAATTAATGTTGCATCTCCTATTGAATTTGGATGCAAATATTTGTTTCATGCAAAAAATGCATATGGTCAATGAAGACTGGAAGGGAGACTCAAATAGGAAATGGATAAAACTCATTACAGCATCAGGAGACAGTTCTAACTGTAAAGGAGTAGCAATCATAATAAAAAAGTAATTCCAGGATCCAATCGTAGGATACAAAATTGATAGATAGTGCCTTTTCACTGCCCAAAGTAACTCACTTGACAAACCAACCCTATTCCTTAACGTATATGGCGCATGTGTGAGCCAACAACTCTTCTTCTTAGAAATTTATTATATTCTAGCTAAGTTCCCTAACCACTACCACATACTAGGAGGAGATTGAAACTCAGTTTTAGACCCGGATTCAGACCACACCAGCAACTTGAACTCATACAACTGTTAAGCGTCACTCACACTGGCTGAACTCAACAAAGACTATTGTCTTATTGACCCCATTTCTTTTGAGGATGATATCCAAAGAAAATAAGACATACGCATATTTTTCCAAATGCCACAATTCATGGTCATGCCAGGATATCTTCTTAATTTCAGAAAAGCTAAAAAGATGGGAAATAAAATGCTCATCCAAACCTAGATCCCTACCAGACCACTCTAAAATCACTCCGAAAATAAAATTTATAGACAAGACAGTAATCAAAGCAACTAAGTGCAACTGGTCCCTCAACAATAATCTACTATATAAAACTGAAGTGATCCAGGGGATATTAGAAATTCTATCAGAACTAGAAGAAAATCTCAAAAACACTGATATTCCATATGATATCCAATGGGCAGCCTATAAAGCAAGGCTCAGATGGATTCTTATCCAGAAAGCTTCTTACTTCAAAAAAATAGTGAAAGAAAAAGAAAACAAACTAGCTACCAAATTAAAAGATATAGATAAGAAATATCAAGAGAATCAAAACCCAGACTTAGAAAAAGTAATTATCAAAACACAAAAAGAACTAGCTGACCTATATCATTCTAACTACTCACTCCAGGAACTAAGACTCATAGCCAAATACTCGGAATGGACACTAGCTCCATTTAGAGCTCTAGCAAGAATAATAAAAAATAAACTGGAGGCCTCTAAAACAACATTACTTCATTACCAAGACAAAATTTTCAAAACAGATCTACAAATTATAGAATTATTCCAACAACTCTATACTGAAATTTGTAGAAGGAATGAACAACAAATCCCTAGTTATTAGATTGAAGAATTCTTAGATAAACTCATATGCCATACATTGAATATAAACCAACAGCAGCTTCTCACAGCCCCATTAAATCAGCAAGAAATTGTGGATGTCATAGGCAAATTAAAAATAGGCAAAGCACTGAGTCCAGATGGCCATCGTCCAGATTTCTATAAAACTTTTAACCAAAAACTGTCATCTAGTCTTCTAAAAGTATATGACTGCATTGTCTCAAATGGTATATCTGATGTCTATCTAAACAACTTTAAAACATTTCTCATCCAAAAACTAACATGGAAAAATCTAACCTACACAATTATAGGCCAATCAGTCTAATTAACATTGATATTAAAATTATATCATCAGTCTTAGCAGAGAGGATGAAAAAAGTGATGCCCTTCTTATTATCACCTGAATAATCTGGTTCCATGTCTAATAAACATACTTGGGACAATGTATTAATCCTAGACTCAGTAATGCATCTTATTAAGAAAGATAGAAACCTGATATATGCATTGACATTAGATGTGAGTAAAGCTTTTGACAGAGTAAACTGGAGTTTCCTATTTGCAGCTCTTTCTCACTTCAATATCCCCAATGAATTCATCAACCAGATAAAAATCTTATACAATTATGCACATACAGAACTCTATATTAACAAAAAACTATCAAGTCTCATAAAAATCTCAAATGGAACATGACAAGGCTGTCCTCTCTCCCCTCTTCTTTTCAATCTTTATACAGAGCCCCTTTTTCATTATATATCACAAAAAACTTTTCGCACAGTCCCTAGAATACTAAACACTAGAGTAACTTTATCCGCTTTTGCAGACGACCTTAATTTCTATTTTGAACGCTCAAACACAGACTTAGAGAAAATATTCTTGGCAATAAATGCATTTTCAAAAATATCTGACTATAAAATTAATCAAAGTAAATCTTATATCTTCCCTATCAGCCCTCTAAATCATAAAGAATGCTACTTCTCAAACTTCCCTTACATCATGGTCTACTCCTTCAGATACCTAGGGATAATCTATGATTGCCATCATACATCTATATTGAAAAATAATGTTTTAAAATCATGGACATGTATTTCAAAGGATATTCACAGATGGCAGCAGTTTAAATTATCTATGCTGTCTAAAACAGCAATCATCAAGATGAATATTCTGCCAGAGTTATTGTATCATCTCAATGCATCTTTTGATATCATTCCTAATAATCTTTTTCTTAAAATTAACAAAAAACTTGCCAAATTTGTCTTGTACCCTAAAGCTGTTAGAATAAGTTACCCAAAATTAATTTATCCAAAAGAAAAAGGGGGTCTAAGTCTACCAGATTTGCAGCTTTACTATAGAATCATATGTGCAAATAGAATTATTCAGATTTCAAATTACTATCCTGATAAAAAATATTTGGATTCCCTCATGGGTTAAGATGTGGGGTAGTCATAGATCCAGCAATAATATAAACCCTAAAGTACTCCCCTTTATTAATCCATCAACTTTTAGAAGCATTAAGATAAACAATATCTTAAAACACAAAATAAAGGCATTTCAAGAACTCCTAAAATCTCTAAAACTGGACAAGGTACTATATCTCCATCAACCCATTTGTTTGAATCCAAACATTAAATTAAACAATATAATGTTAAATCTTGCCAAATATCCTCAATTAAAATATTGTACAGTTTGGGATAGATATAAACATAGAGATAAAACCTTACATGAGATAAGAACAATGCTAAAAGTAAACAATAAACACACCATTATAATACGTCAGATTAGAGAGGTTATTATAACTATTTGTTTGAACCTACCTACAGATGAGAATTATCTAAACAGACTTATAGAGATTATTAAAAACATATCAAAAAAGAAAAATATGCTAGATTCTACATGCAAGCTGATCACACTCTTCAAATACGAATCTCTACATCTATACTCAAAGTACTGGGACCATCAAGACGTCATCCTTACAGAAAATCAGAAACTCAAAGCAATCAAATCCATTATTAAAATGTCCCCATTCAAAAAGCTCATATACACGCAATTGATGATCAACAATAACACTTATTACACTCCAGGTATATTAAAGAAATTTAACCCTAAAGTCTCCCCTGCATGTCCCTGTTGCTTGTTTCCATATGCTGGTATCTTGCATGTCCTATGGTTCTGCAGATACTCCCATAGGGTTTGGTGCTTGCTCAAAGTGTGCCTAGAAAAAATGGGATACCATAAATCAACCCTATCTTGGAAAATGGCTATTCTGCATATCACAGACTTTAAATTCACAAATCTGAAATATCATGTACTAATTACAATATGTTCATTAATCAAACTATATATAACTAAAAATTGGTTAGATCGCACCAGACTTTCTTGGGAGAGTTTCAGAATCATGGCAACTAAATATATATCCTACCAGAAACTTATAGTAAAAAGTGTAGATAAACCAGCCTATTATCAGAAACTTTGGAGAACTCTCCATGACCACATTCTAGCTAATTAGTCAGGCTTTGAGAATTTCCAAAGTGTGTTTCTCTTTTTTAACAATAACCAGGGGATATTTCAGGCAACTTTTCATTACCATTCCATCATTCACTCTCTTTCTGTTGTGTTTGCATTTCAGTTCAAACACTTACCCCCTGTTACACACACATGAATACTACTGGAGAAATATTTTGCTGTCATGTCTTCTAGTAGTACTTCTGTAAATATTGTATATAGATAGCCATTTTCAATTCTTTTTTTTTCTTGAGAGTTTCTAGATAAATTGTATTGTATTTCATATGCATTTACTACTGTTCATCTCAAATGTCAGTATTTTTTCTTTCTCTTCGTATTGTATATATGTTGCATAAAATAATAAAAATTGCCATTGAAAAATAAAAAAAGCATATCATGCTGCCCAAATTTGACCTCTGCTTACTTCAATGAAGAATCTTTTCTTACAGCCTTGGTCTTTAGACAGACCACCCCTGCTATACCTTGTTCAAACAAAAGTATTATTTTTCATGCTCTAATTCAAGACCAGTCATCAATGAAATAACCAGGCATCCTATATGAATGTTGGTAGTGTACCAATTGTCCCTATAGAAATAACTTAGTATACCCACCAACTCGGCTAGATACTGCTATTCACAGTATCCAACATTGCTAAGTTATCAGAGAGTGTGACTCAACAAGTCCATGATTCTCAAAGGGATGTCACTCATATTCCAATTTCACTAGTAAGAGAGTGTGTCTCTCAGTTGATGCACCAACAATGACCACCATAATTCCAAACTTTTCTTGGAGATCACTAGCAACAACCACAACAGAAACTCCTTCTTGGTATACCCTTGATAAAGCTGTGTAGTCATCCTGCAACTTTTAATTGGCAATATCTACAAGGGTGTTGTGAATTATGGGGGGGGGGGGGGGTCTGCAGCAGCTATGTCTACAAAGTGCATTCTAACATTCACATGAAGTGTGGCCTGTTCCCCTCGTCTTTCCTAGTTCACAGTATCTCTCTTTATCTCTTAATTATGCAACAAATTCAAAAATTACCGCTTGTTCTCCCAAAGTATCCTGCTGCAAAACGTATGAATATATTCAAACAACTGGAACAGTAGTCAGGATACACCACGAGAAGTCCAAGATAGTCAATAAAATTCTTTTATTCCATAAAAACTGCAGAAGATAAGCGCTTTCACGTGCTTAAACGCACGCTTCATCAGATCTACTAACACAAGTCTCTGATACCTTTTTATACAATCTAAATTGTTCTTAATTATATCAATTAAAACCTCATTACATATTTAGTTAATCAGGACTTTAAAGACATAGCTCCATTCTTCTGTGCAAGTATAATGTCAATTTATTTCAGAATCCTAGCAAAATCTAAACAGTCTGCAATTCACATTCTAACTTATGTTCTTAAATACATTTAATGCTTGTCTCACATTCTAAAGTTTTAATACATGTTATGCATTGCTTTCCTTTCATCTATTCATAGTTCGCATTCAAGCGCTTCACGTATCTTATTTCATGTTAATGCTCATATTGTATTCTAAAAGAGCTCACATAAAACATGTACATAACAATATGAGTAATCAACAAGTCTGTAAATCTATATATATATAAAAAAAATATATATATATATATATATATATATATATATATATATATATATGCACATAGTCAAAATCCTATCTACAATTTTAACATTTGCTATGCATCATTTTCTAGAAATACATAGCGCTTGAAAAAGTTTTCGTCGCTATTTCTGGCTTCTTGATTTACGTTTGACTAACAGTTTCGAAACTGCTCATGTTGGAACTGATAAACGTTAAGAGTATACACTTATATTCTTTCTCTATACTATTCTACTCAATAAGCAGTATTCTCTTAGAATAGTTTTTCAAGAAACTTAGTATGCTTCTTCTCATGCATCTAGCACTATAGCTTAGGTGAGAAACTTAATACTTATTACACATTATTTCTAGTTGTTTGTTATTTATATCCTATTACTACAAGCATCTATCTTGATGCTTGTATTAAACTCAATTTGAGTTTAAATAATTTAATGTATGTAAAGTATAAAGTTTTTTTAAAAATGAAACCATATTAACTATATTATTACATATATAAAACTTTAGTATATACAGAGCTTAGTGTAAAATGTATTCTATAAATTATTCTATTACTTATAAAAAATATATAGTCATGGTGTAAATATTCCTTAGAACTTCTAAGTAAACATTATAAGTTCAATAAAAAACGCTTGAAACTCATTCTGTATTAATCTCTCCTCTAATTATAAATATGTCTGGAATAATATAAGATTGTACATAGAATTAATAAATAAACAATCAACTATTCATTCCGAACTTCTCTGCTTAATCAGTGGCCCCATAAAACTATTCCTATGACTACTTTTGGTATATATATGTATAATAGAATAAACATCACAGTTAAGAATATTAGAATTGATGTTTAAGACTATTCACTTAATTGGCTTAAATTCAGAGTATTAAAAAATTTTACATATATTATGAAGTGCAAATTTACATCAAAAAACTAGTTTTAAGTACATCATTACTAATATAATAAATTTGCACTTCATAATATATGTAAATTTTTTTAATACTCTGAATTTAAGCCAATTAAGTGAATAGTCTTAAACATCAATTCTAATATTCTTAACTGTGATGTTTATTCTATTATACATATATATACCAAAAGTAGTCATAGGAATAGTTTTATGGGGCCACTGATTAAGCAGAGAAGTTCGGAATGAATAGTTGATTGTTTATTTATTAATTCTATGTACAATCTTATATTATTCCAGACATATTTATAATTAGAGGAGAGATTAATACAGAATGAGTTTCAAGCGTTTTTTATTGAACTTATAATGTTTACTTAGAAGTTCTAAGGAATATTTACACCATGACTATATATTTTTTATAAGTAATAGAATAATTTATAGAATACATTTTACACTAAGCTCTGTATATACTAAAGTTTTATATATGTAATAATATAGTTAATATGGTTTCATTTTTAAAAAAACTTTATACTTTACATACATTAAATTATTTAAACTCAAATTGAGTTTAATACAAGCATCAAGATAGATGCTTGTAGTAATAGGATATAAATAACAAACAACTAGAAATAATGTGTAATAAGTATTATTCTCACCTAAGCTATAGTGCTAGATGCATGAAGAAGCATACTAAGTTTCTTGAAAAACTATTCTAAGAGAATACTGCTTATTGAGTAGAATAGTATAGAGAAAGAATATAAGTATACTAACGCTTATCAGTTCCAACATGAGCAGTTTCAAACTGTTAGTCAAACGTAAATCAAGAAGCCAGAAATAGCGAAAACTTTTCAGCCTATGTATTTCTGAAAATGATGCATAGCAAATGTTAAAATTGTAGATAGGATTTTGACTATGTGCATATATATATATATATATATATATATTTTTTATATATATATAGATTTACAGACTTGTTGATTACTCATATTGTTATGTACATGTTTTATGTGAGCTTTTTTAGAATACAATATGAGCATTAACATGAAATAAGATACGTGGCTTGCTAACTATGAATAGATGAAAGGAAAGCAATGCATAACATGTATTAAAACTTTAGAATGTGAGACAAGCATTAAATGTATTTAAGAACATAAGTTAGAATGTGAATTGCAGACTGTTTAGATTTTGCTAGGATCTGAAATAAATTGACATTATACTGCACAGAAGAATGGAGCTATGTTAAAGTCCTGATTAACTAAATATGTAATGAGGTTTTAATTGATATAATTAAGAACAATTTAGATTGTATAAAAAGGTATCAGAGACTTGTGTTAGTAGATCTGATGAAGCGTGCGTTTAAGCAAAGCTTTATCTTCTGCAGTTTTTATGGAATAAAAGAATTTTATTGACTATCTTGGACTTCTCGTGGTGTATCCTGACTACTGTTCCAGTTGTTTGAATATCTCTTAATTATCTTTCCCTTTTACAAACCTTTCTGATCAGCGTCTTTCACACTGCAGTATGGGCCCATTTGCTCATATGCCAGGGTACTACAGGCTGAATATATCAAAGCTGTCATCTGAATAGTACACCCCAACTGAATGGGACCATACTGCATGCCTTTCTTACATGTTTGGTTGATATGTTTCAACCAACCTCAGCTATGTTGAATACATAAATAATAAGTAAATATGTTGTCTGTCTTGCAGATCTGGTGTTTGTGTACCTGCTTTCTATGTCTGTGAATCTCCAAGTTATATCATCTCTCCATCTTAACCTGGGTGATATCCATACCTCTCAACCTCTTAGCACAAGAAATCTGGACAAAGCGTAAAATAATTGGGGAATGAAACACCACAAATGGTGGCAGGTTTTATATCTTACTCTTATAAACTTAGAAAGTTACTAGAACAACATGAACTGTGCTAGCATGCATTTCCCAAAGGCTATGATGTCTGAATTTCAAATGTATGTCATGTAGTGACCTTAGTCCTTAGTGATTTGCCAGAAAGACACAAATTTCATGAGAAACAGACAAATAATTTGAGCCAAAAATCAGGAGCTGAGAGGTACGATATTTCCCGGATTCTCAAAAGCTTACACAGTGTGCATGATTAGTGTAAGGTGAAATTTTGCCAATATGGTGGCCGAACGATCCAAGTACATGCACGTTTCACATGAGCGAGAGCGCTGTAGCACTAGTGCTGCACTTTCGCAGCCCTTGTATGCAAATCACCCTATTTGCAGGTGAAAACCATGCAAATGAGGTAAATCTGCCATCCAAGAAGCAGGAATCAGGGCATGCAGGACTAGCGTAATATGCAGAAATGTACTCGGTCAGTAACTGAGCACAGTACTGCAAACTCCACAATGGAGCTATGACAGCTCCAAATAAAGGTTACATATCATTGAGGAAACATGCCAATGGCCAAGTAGAAGGCCATTGGCATTGCAAACAATACCAAATGTACAAAATACAACTTTTATGATATGTCCGCCAATCATGGACGTTGAAGCAAAGGACAGTGGCATGCAAATGGGACCGGTGGGGAAATAAGAAAATAAATCCAAAAAAAGAAGTCTAACTAAAAGCAGTATTCCACCATGCAAGTCAATGGCAGGCAAAAGATAACCTGGCCAGTGAGTAGTGATTGCTAAGGGGGGAGGCACAGTGTGACACATGTAACTATGCACTAGCAGACAATTCTATGCAAATGAGGGGAAGGATAGTGAATCCCAGTTTTCCCCAGCATGTTGAGGCAGGTCCCAACAGGAGGCAAATGACATCATGTGTAGGAGTGTCAGGCATACTGTCAGTGGATTGGAGCCCTGTGGCTTGGAGTTGCATCAAGCGTAGCACAGCAAAGCCAAGGGGTGTGTCTGAACCTGCCCAGCACGTATGACAAAGTGTAAGTGGGTGTGCGTGCCATGCAATGGGATCTACAGGAAGATATAGGAAGTGAACCCAGGAAATAGCAGCAGTGTGCACATTGGAGTACACAAATTGTGCGGTGGGCCCCCAGGATGAATCAGAAGGGCAATGGGAAGAGAAAGCAGCAGTAGCAAGTTAATCAAGGGGTACTAGGTTCGCTGCCAAGTGAAAATTATCAGAACCAGGAGCTTACATCCTTCTAAGCTGGGAATTGCTGATTGAGAGCCCAGTATCTGCTATTCTAAAAGTGTATTAGTTCTGGCTTAAGCACTTGGGCTTCAGGCCAGTTATTCTACATTAAGAGGATTATGGTCTGCACTCTTGTGGGGAGGAGAGGCTGGATTCTGCCCTTCTGAGCTGGAAGTATCTGGTCACAGGCTTATTGTGCCTGCTTATTTGAACTGTTTCTTTCTGAAATTGGTGGGCCTTGTTGCTGTAGCATAGACCAGTTCATGCCTGCTGAATCTAGCTTTGTTTGTACAACTTGAGCACTGATCCAGGCCATCTTTTTGTGGAGAAGGTTCCCCTGCATCCTAGTAGCAGGAGTGCGCAGTTAGAACTTGTCTGATTGGGGGCGTGGCCAAGGATGAACACAGGATAGCAGCAGATTTCTTCAGCTCCACCAATTTCATTACACTGACAGGAATTAATTACTTAAAAAATTAATTTTTGAAGTAATTTTCTTTCTAAATATGTTTGTTTTATATAGTTCTTGAACTATATTTAAAAAAGAAAGGAAATCTTAACAATATTCCTGTCAGAAATCACTTTGGAAATTTTCCTGTCAGTTTATCAGTCTGAAATGAGTTCCAGTAAGACAAATTCTCAAGACTCCAGCATCAAGAAAGAACTTCAGTCTCTGATAATTATAATCCAGCAACTTACTGCTAATATGGATAAAATGGATACTAAAATAGACACCTTCATAGAAAAAACTACAAAACAAATAGACTTGTTACATATAGACCTGCAACAACAGAAGATCCAGATGACAGGCATAGAAGAAGCTGTGAATGACATGGAAAATAGAATACAAGAAGAGGAAATCAACATTGAGTTTCTGCTGAAACAAAATACACATTTACAAACAAAGCTGGATGACCAGGAAAATAGATCTAGGAGCAATAACATTAGGATTTTTGGACTGCCAGAAAATATTGAAGGTAACAATATTACTTCTTTTTTTAACAACATGGCTCCCTAAAACTTTAGACTTACCAGAAGCATTCTCTTTTGGTATCGAAAGAGCACATAGGTCTATAACTAATACTAACTCTAACAAAAACTATCCTAGATCAGTTATAGTTAGATTTCTATCATCTTTTGATAAAGAGATGGTTCTTAAATCTGCTTGGGCTAAAGCTCCTGTTAAGATTAATGAGACAACTGTGCGTTTTGACAATGACTATTCTTCCATGGTAATAGCTAAAAGAAAAGTTTTTCTGCCACTAATAAGGGAGCTTAAAAAAGCACAGTTTAAAACATACCTTCTGTTTCCTGCCAAGCTTAAAATCTTCCTTCCTGATGGTCCTAAAATTTTCGATGACTTAGACTCTGCCTTACTGTTTATCAAAAAAATAAGATTTTGGATAAAATAGAAGAAATGGAATGGGCTAGTCCTTCATTAAAGAGACTGGCAACTGAAACTTCGTGGAAGACTTCAGAGAAGACGAAGAGACTAAAAAACAAATGATCTGTTCTATGTTTTTTTTCTCTCATCATTTTATTTCATTATTAATCTTTTAAATATAGTACCTGCATTTCCAGAAGCAACAAATATTTTGAAAAGATTTAATCAAAGTTATTCTCTGTGTGCAAAGAAATGTTTTGTTTCATAACTAGTCAAAATATCTGAGATTTAATGGCAAGTTGTGATTCAACTTGTTTCTCTTTCTGAAAAGGAGAAGTAAGGTCAGTAATTTGAA
>NC_056736.1:47460867-47588367 GCF_019279795.1 Protopterus annectens
TAGTGATTTTACTAAATATGTACCCAATTCAGGTCAGATAACTTATTTAGGTATAATACTATCTAAAGATATTAAATCTATTATATATAATAATTATAATACCTGTTTTCTTAATATACAAAATCTTTTAATACCTGGAATAATATGTTTTTACTATGGAGGAGAGACTTACAATTATTAAAATGATAATATTCCCCAAGATTTTATACTTAATACAATCAATAATACTTCCACCTACAAAATAATTATCAAGAAACTGAATACACTAATGTTAAATTTCCTATGGGCACCTAATAGACCAAGGATTGCATTAAAGAAAAATACTAATAGCTGGACTCGAAAGGGTATTACTTTACCAGCATTTAATTTATATAGTATCTCTTCTATTGTAAAAGTTATTACTTTATTAATAGATCAGTCATATGTCAAAATGGAAAGATTATTGGGAGCTAATTAGTATGCACTTCATGAAAATCTCCTTAACACATAAAAATATGATTGTAAATAACTCCATGTTATGGTTACTAAAGGAATTTTGTACTTCACCTATTACACCTAAACATATGGTTTGTTACCCATTAAATATTATTATTAGTTATCGTAACTTTATATTCATGCACCCTAAGTATAGGGAATGGAATTTTATTGTATTCCCTATAATGTATACTCAGGGTATGCTTTTGTCATCTACTTCTGAAGGAACTAATTTAGCTATAGATAATGATCTAAAGTACTGGTATCAGTTGATATCTGATAATAAAGTTAAAAATCTAGATTTCTTAAAACAAGAATTTGATCTAAGAGAAACTTGCTGGTTAGAGGTTCAGGCCTTTAGACAACATCTCATTAATAAAATAGATCTAATGTCTATAACAGTTAAAGAATCTATTCCAACACTGATTGATTACTTGATATTAAATTTACAACATAAAGTTTCTGATAAAGGTAAACTTTCATACATACATAAAATTATCAGACAAGAAACTTTTACAGTGTAGATTCATACTGGAATTATTTCACTTCTATTAATGGGGACCCACCAAATCAACAAGATAAACAATATATATTGGAATCTGCTTATAGAACTATGTCTTCCATTGTCTGGAGACTTTATACATGGAAATTTTTACATAGATCTTTTTATACACATTTGATGATGAATAAAATAAATAATAAAGATAATTTATGTAAGAGATGTAATGTAGAAATTAATGCTGACTGGGCTCATATGTTTTATGACTGTATAAAATTGAAAGGATACTGGAAGTCAATTAATGAATTTTTGCAGGCTCTTTTTACAGATAATTTCATTATTTCTAAATCTCTTATATTATTCAACACACCTGTACCTCAAAGTGTTAAAAAGGTTAAGCTTCCCTTGTTATGGTCTATTCTAGCAGTGGCTAGGAAAATAATAACTAGAAATTGGATTTCAGATACACCTCCTTCATTCAATGAATTTAAAAATGTTATGAATATAGTGTGCCATATGGAAATAAACACAATTAGGACAAGAACAAATAGAAAAACATCTTATTATATTGTATGGGATAATTTACAAAATTTGTTAAAAAAAATTTAATTTCAATAGCATGGTATTTTAGTTTAATTAATTGATCTGATTGTAGTGGATGTCTTTGTAAATATTTTAGTTGTTTTGTTGAATATTATAATCATACCTATTTTTAATTACTTGTATAAAATTGTTATGATATTTCTCTTATATGATAAAACAATAAACCTGTTTTGAAAAAAAAAGAACTTGTCTGATTGAAGACTGCTGGAACATGGCTCAGTTTTGAGCTTTTTTTCTGGTTAATTGGGTAACTTGTTTAAATCAGTTTGTTCATTTTCTATTGATATATATATATATATATATATATATATATATATATATATATATATATATATATATATATATATATATATCATCATCATCATCTTCTTTCAGCTGTTCCTGTTAGGGGTCGCCACAGTGAATCATCTGTTTCCATTTCTTCCTGTACTCTGCATCTTGCTTTGTCATACCAACCACCTGCATGTCCTCTCTCACCACATCCATAAACCTTATCTTAGGCCTTCCTCTTTTCCTGTTACCTGGTAGCTTCATCCTTAGCATCTTTATCCCAATATACTTAGCATCCCTCCTCAGCACATGTCCAAACTAATGTAATCTTGCATCTCTGGCTTTGTCTCCAAACCTTCCATCCTGGGCTGACCCTCTAATATACTTATTCCTAATCCAGTCCACCCTCGTCACACCCAGTGCAAATCTTAATATCTTTAACTGCCACATACAGCTCTAACTCCTGCCTTTTTGTCAATGCCACTGTCTACAACTCATATAACATAGCTGGTCTCACTACCCTCTTGTAGACCTTCCCTTTCACTCTTACTGGTACTCGTCTGTCACAAATCACTCCTGACACTCCACTCCACCCACTCCACCCTGCCTGTACTCTCTTCTTCAACTTTCTTCCATGCTCACTATTACTCTGAACTGTTGATCCCATGTATTTAAACTCATCCACCTTCGTCACCTCTACTCCTTGCATCCTCACCATTCCTCTATCCTCCCTATCATTCACACACATATATTCTGACAGTCCTGCTGACCATCATTCCTCTTCTCTCTAGAGCATATCTCCATTTCTCCAGGGTCTCCTCCACCTGTTCCCTACTCTCACTACAGATCACAATGTCATCTGAAAACATCATAGTTCACAGGGACTCCTGTCTGATCTTGTCTAATAACCTGTCCATCACCATTGCAAATAAGAAAGGGATCATTGCTGATCCTTGATGTAATCCCACCTCCACCTTAAACGCACAGCAGACCTCACCGCTGTCACACTACCATCATACATATCCTGTACCACCCTTACATACTTCTCTGACACTCCCGACTTCCTCATAAAATACCACAACTCCTCTCTACTCACCCTGTCATATGCTTTCTCTAAGTCTACAAAAACACAATGCAACTCCTCCTGACCTTCTCTGTACTTCTCCATCAACACTCTCAGAGCAAACATCCCATCTGTAGTGCTCTTTCCCAGCATGAAACCATACTGCTGATCACTAATCATCACGTCCTTTCTTAACCTAGCTTCCACTACTCTTTCCCATAACTTCATGCTGTGACTGATCAATTTAATCACTCTGTTGTTACTACACCTCTGCACATCACCCTTATTCTTAAAAATCAGTACTGAAACACTTTTTCTCCATTCCTCAGGCATCCTCTCACTTTCAAATATTTCATTAAACAGTCTGGTTAGAAACTCCACTGCCATTTCACCTAATCACCTCCATGCTTCCACAGGTATGTCATCTGGACCAACAGCCTTTCCATTCTTCATTCTCATCATAGCTATACCTACTTTCTCCTTGCTAATCCATTGCACTTCATGATTCACTATCCCCACATCATCCAACCTTCTCTCCCTCTCATTCTCTTCATTCATCAACCCCTCAGCATTCTCTTCCCATCTGCTCAACACACTCTCCTCACTTGTGAGTATGTTTCCCTCATTATCCTTTATCACCTTTACCTGCTGCACATCTTACCTAGCTATGTCCCTCTGTCTAGCCAAGCGGTACAGGTCCTTTTCTCGATCCTTAGTGTTCAACCTTTGATACAACTCTTCATATGCCTTCTCCTTAGCCTTCACCACCTCTCTCTTTGCCATGCACCTCATTTCCTTATACACCTGTCTACTTTCTTCATCTCTCTGACAATCCCACTTCTTCTTTGCCAGCCTCTTTCTCTCTCATTCTCTCTCTCTCTCTCTTATATATATATATATATATATATATATATATATATATACATATATATATAAAATTGCACTTTATTAATTTGCTTTTACTGTATTTGTTTTTCTTCCTACTTTATTACTAGGGGCATTGACTACAACTCTGATCTGCAGTATATAATAATAAGTATCCTTTTCTGTGCATTTAAAGTGTTTTTTTTTTTTTTGATTGTCTCAGCTTTATTTTCTGAAAATTGGCCATTATAGGCCAATTTCTATCTCTTTCATTTTCCTGCTATTAATACCACATTTGCCTGGTTTTGCTAACCAGGCAGCACCGGTTAGCTAGGGTAAAACTATTCCCGGCTCCACAAAGTCTCCTCTTCAATTTTTCCATTGGAACTAGACAAACTTTCAACTTAAGCACATACGCCATTCGTTTCTCAGCCTGGCACTTGCTCAAAACATATAGCAAGCACTTATAAACCCTAACACTAGACGCTCCTGTACTGTACAGGAGGACAAGCCTCTCTATTTGACCTTACCAGCCATCCAGTAAGACAGTTCACTGTACCTATCCAGGCATGTCCAAAGGGCAGTTTCAGGTGTACTGTCCAGTCCAACTGGTGAATCTGGGCATTTTGAGGCAATGTTACAACTGCCTCATGTACACAAACAACCCTCTCCTCCTACCACCAAACACTAATACATGCGAAAGATGCAATTATACAGCCAAACTGGAGGCTAAGCTCTCTCAACCCAAAACTGGATCAGACAGTCAAGAGAAGAAGGAAAATACTTGCATCACACCACCAGTCTCACATAGACCCATTAAACCAGCACCGGCAAAAACACAGATAAATACATGAAGACATACTTGGAGGCTCTAAATAAATATCTGCAAAACCAACAGAGACCTCCAAAGCAAACAACCAAGCAACCTCCACCCCCCAACATAAACCATTAAACACATACTTCACAAAACCAGCGTGCCATGCAATCACAGCCCTTAAGGCAAAATAACATACCCAGCATACTAGTAATAGGTGACTCTATAGTCAGGCACACTGATGTCCCACTCACTAGGTTGAATAAGGAGAAGGTTACTGTTTGCTGCCTGTCGGGTTCCAGGATCCGCCACTTAACATAAGCACTCAGGTCACTCCAGAACAAGTACAAATATGACTCTGTCATATTCCATGTTGGTGTGAATGACCTGAGCCGTACCACCCTGGACTACATGAAAAGAGACATGAAAGAGCTCTCTGATCACGTAGCCCAAGCCAGTATGACCCTAACCCTGAGTAGCATCCTGCCCTCACCAAGAATGATACCACGGTATAAAGAAAAAAATCTTGAGTTCAACAATTGGCAAAGTTTCTGTTGTCATTCAAAGGGGATCCAGTGTCTGTCCGCTTGGGATGACATGCTCGACAAGCTACGCTGCTTCGCTAGAGATGGCTTATACCTGTCACCCTTAGGCTTTTGAATACTGTCCAAGGCTCTTGCCACACCCATAGTGCCTTTTTTAGGCAAGGCTCAAAAGACAAACCCACCACCATAAATAGCACAAGTAACAAAAAATTGAGGGTAATGCTACTCAATGCCAGAAGTCTAAACCTCAAAATGCACGCACTCGAGGCACTCCTCATTATGGAGAAAATTGATATATGTGCAGTAAAAGAAACCTGGTTTAAGGATCCAGATAGCACCCCAGTACTACCAGGCTACAACTCATACCATACATGTCGGCCACAGAACCCAAACCAAAATACAAAAGGCGATGGTGTATCCATATTCATCAAGGATACCCACACCTCCAGGTTAGTGGCACAGCACGATGCTTCAGAGATCATCCACGTGCAATTAACAAAGGGCAAAACTACAATTCAAATTGCAGCTTGCTACAGATCACCCGCCATGTCCCAGGACCCCCATTCAGTGTTTCTGGAAACACTGGGAAACATAAAGGTCCTACCAAACACCCTAACATTGGGTAATTTCAATTACCCAAACATTAACTGGGAGAACTACTCAAGTAATAACTCCCTTGCCCAACATTTCTTAGAATTTATAAACTCAAATGCCCTGGTTCAACTGGCCAACACTCCCAACAGAGGTGACAACATATTGGACCTGGTCATCACCAACATGGGCGACCAGTGTTCCACACCAGACCTCAACCACTCGCTGGTTAGATCTGACCATAAACAAATCACTTTTGATATCCACATTCTGCCCTCAACCATGGACAAGGAAACCACCATGAAAAACTTTTCAAAAGCAAACTTCACGTTACTTAAGGCCGAGGCGGAAAGTTTCAAAGCCCCCATGCTGAAAGATAATGCTGTCCAAGCTGCAAAATCCTTTACTAATGCATTCTATGTCCACCTGCAAGAATGCATGGATCGTGCCATCCCAAGCAAAACCAAGACTCACTCCTCCAAGAAATGAAACCAGTCTTGTGGACTCCTGCCATAAACAAGCTATACAACAGAAGGAAACTAGTACAGAAAAGAGTAAAATCCCAAGAAGGGAAGACATCCCTGATCAGTATCAGCAAGAGACTACGATCCTTCATAAAATCATCCAAGGCGAGCTTTGAAAGAAAAATTGCCAAGGACTCCAATGATAACCACAAGGCATTCTTTGGCTATGTCAAGAATCTAAGTGGCAATGCTCAGATCTGCTCAGAGTCAGTGCAGAATGGCACAAAATACACTGAACCGACCAATATCACCATCATCCTGGCAGACAGGTTCAGTGTAAACTCCACCCCCCTCTCTCCCCCAAAAGGGCCCATGACCATACCAGAAGAATGTAGAGTCCCTGAAATAACAGGCACTCAGGTTAAAACAGCCCTCTTCAAAGCCAGAAACACAGCATCAATGGGACTGGACATTGTCCCAGGCTGCGTTCTGCACGAGCTCAAAGATGAACTAACCCCTCACCTAAACACACTGTTCAAACTCAGCCTCTCTACAGGCTATGTACCCATAGAGTGGCACATAGCAATGGTTATTCTGCTCCACAAAAGTGGAGCCACAACAAACCCTGGGAACTATCACCCTATAAGCCTGACTAGTTTGGTCTGCAAGGCTATGGAGTGCATCATCATGTAATTCATTAACAGAGACATCTGGAACCTCCAAACACTGGATCCTACCCAATTTGGCTTTGTTAAGGGCAGATCATGCCTCCTAAGCCTGGTGGATTTTTTTGAAACAGTTACCAAGGCTATAGATGAGGGAAAGGTGGTCCACACAGCCTACCTAGACCTCGCTAATGCCTTCAACACCATTCCCCATTCTGGTATTATAGACAAGCTCGCCAGCCTGAACATAAACCCCTACATCACAAGATGATTGCCATCTGGCTCACGGACAGAACCCACATGGTGAGAGTTGTGGGAGCTAGGTCCGACTCTAAACTGGTTACAAGTGACGTTCCCCAGGGCTCAGTCCCAGGACCCCTCCTGTTCAGCATATACTTCTCATATGTACAGGCAAGCACAGGAGGACTATGGCTGACCAAGTTTGCAGAAGACTGCAAACTAGGGGCTATAATTGACTCTCTGGCTGACACAGACATCCTCCAAAAGGGTCTCACTGAGATGGTTACTTGGTGTCAAAATCATAGCCTCAAGCTAAATGCCAAAATGTGCATAGTCATCCCCTTTGGAAAAAACAAAGTATCTGCAAACTACCACATAGGTGGTAGTCCCCTAAATATGGAAGACGTAATAAGGGATCTGGGGACCCAAGTAGATAGTAATCTCACCTTTGATAATCACATTGCCAAAGTGGTTAGAAAATCCTTCTAAGTAGCCCACCTAATCACAAAACAGTTTGCATCCAGATCAAAAGAGATTATTGTGCCCCTCTACTCAACACTCATCAGACCCATCATAGAGTACAACGCCCCATTTGGGATGTACCTTACAAGACACTTGCAGCAGCTGGAAAGACCACAGAAGTACCTCACCAAGAGGGTCATTGGCCTCAAATAGTTGTCCTATGCAGCTCGACTGAAGGAACTCCAGCTGTACTAGGCTGCATACTGCCTACTCAGAGGTGATCTCTGCCTGACATACAAGGCCACGTCCAACCTTGAATTGATGGACATGTTCCACTTAAAGAAAACCTTATCCCCTCGAGCAACATGCTCTAGGGATCTAAACTTCACCACAACAATAAATAGGACGTGATGGAGGGATAGATTCCTGTCCCAGAGACTTCCCATGCTTTGGAACAAGATTCCAATCTACATTAGGCAGAGCTCCTCGCTAACACTCTTCAAAAGAAACCTTGATGAATGGATGGGAACACAGAAAGTTTACCCTGTGGATCACTTCAGTGGCTCTGCTGGACAGAGGCACAGGGAACTAATCTAAGGGGGAGGCGAAAGAAAACACATTCTGGCTAGGCTTATAAATTCCTTCGGGCAGATAGCCTAGTACCTACCTATGAACCTATGACCCTATGATCCAGCCAGTTTCACAGGCAGTAGACCAGCCCCACCCAGAATGCCACTATGAACTATGCAAACACCTACCCCCTCTGTTTTTTTCCACACCCTACACCACTGGTGTAAACAAGCGCGGAACTTTTAACACTCACAACAGCAAAATGTTAGGGGCTGCAATAGCTATCATACAACTTCTGGAAGAGGCTGACAGTGGTGAGGATGGGAATGCTGCTGAACAACCCACAGTGAGGAGACAGAGAAGAGTGTACAGACCCAGGGTAACCTACCAAGGGCTACATGAGCTGGAGATAGTGGAGCACTATAGGGTGGACAGGAACCTCCTACAGCAGATTGTTGAGCTGTGCCAGCCACGCCTGACACACAGAACTAAAAGAGGGGAACCCATCCCAGTGGAAACAAAGGTATGTGTAGGCCTTAGAATACTAGCTACATGTACCTTCCAAAGATCAACTGGGGATATGATGGGGATCTCACAGGCATCAGCATCCAGGGTACTCCACCAGCTCCTGGATGCCATGGCAGCACATGTCAGTGAGCATGTATATTTTCCCCTCACCCGTGAGGCGCTGGCCAGCAGTATGCATCTCTTCCAGCAAATAGCAGAATACCCTGAGGTAGTGGGTGCAATAGACAGCACACACATATAAAGCACCACCCAATGAGCAGGGTAGGGTCTACATCAACCACAAGGGCTTCCCCTCCATCAACTGCCAGGTCATGTGCAATGCCCACGGCATAATACTGAACATGTGTGCTGGCTGCCCTGGAAGTTATCACAATTTCCACATTTGGCATCTGATGCAGCTGTACCAGAAATTTGCCAGTGGGGACATCCCACACGGTCATCTAGTGGGAGATGCTGGATATGCACTGGAGCCTTGACTGACTTCACCCATCAGAAATGCACACACACCAGAACAAGAACTCCATAATGAGGCACACATGCAAACAAGAATCATGATAGAGCATGTGTTTGGGATGCTCAAGTCATGGTTCTGGTGCCTGGACACATCAGGTGGAACCTTGAAGTACTTACCAACTACATGTACCCAAATCATCCTTGTATCTGCCATGCTACACAATATGATCCTGCAGAAATAGCTGCAGCAGGAGCAGCAAGGGGCAGGGCCACATAGCCCCCCCCCACCAATACCAAGGCCTGCACAGGCACAGAGGGACTCAGAGGAGGAACAACTTGAGCCTGCCCCAGTAGGCAGAAGAAGGCATGCCCAGTATGCCCTAGCCCTGGCAAAGAGGCAACGCATAGCACATACATTGACACGGGAGGGACCCAGGGAATAGCATCTCTCTCTGACTCTCACATACAGTAAAAGGGATGCCAAACATTACACTACCTGTGCCTAACCATGCGTAGGCAGTGTACTACGTGCATCCAACATAGGCAGTCCTACAGCACCACCCACAATACTGGGACACCCACAAGATAAGGGACTCACACATGCCAGTCAGGAGGGGGGTCACATACCCAACAGCAGTCACAGCCAGCAGGAAAGATGTAGACAAGCACAAACAAATGCTGTACTATGGCCTCTGAATGAGGGGGTATGGGCGACCCCAACCCAGGCCTACACAGACAGACTACAGCTGGCCAGGTAGTGGTATGTCAGTTGTGTCAGCTAGGAAGTCAGAAACTAATGTATATGCAATCAAAAGATAAGAACGGTTGTACACTGGTATGGCATAGCCAGCACAATAGGTAAGACTACTGACTGAAATGGACTACAGGACATACCAGTACAGTCCTATCAAATGAGTACAGCTGTCAGGTGTGCCCCCCCCACCCCACATAGAAATATAGTAACAGTCAGGTGTGCCCCGCAGTCCTGTGTAGAAACATAGAAATAGTCAGGTGTACCAACCACTATGCAGACATGTTGCAACAGTCAATGTCAAATGATTGGTGGATACCCTGCAGACACAGCATTCTATCTGTCGGTGTACAACACAAAGGTCAGCTGTGCAGTACAAACCACCGGACATGCTCCACACATGCAAAACAGATGGCCTTACTGGGCATGCTCACATACTTAGAGAAATGAAGGCAATGTCAGTCATCAACATACTGAAAGGTCATACTGGGCATGCTCACACACTTAAACACATGAAGGCCATGTATGCAAACACCAGTGGACCAGACATATGCAGCGGTTGCAATTGTTACTGCAGACACGTCTGTATGCACCACTCATGCCTTGCACACACAGTGGATAGGAATACAGACATATATGTAAGGACAACACACCATAATACACCAAAGGTAGCTGGATATAGATGTGTGGAAGAGGGTGACCATGACAAAGAGCCATTCACGCCAGTCCTACCAAGCACACAGCCAAAGGGCCTCAAACACATCATGTGCAGATGTCAAACACTGCAGTTACTAGTGACCTGTACCTGTCAGCACCACAAACTATGTGGTCCATGTGACAGCTGCACAACATGGCTGTACAAGGACATAGTCAGCTAGTTGCCCTATACATGTACCTGTGACATATGACCCCATGTTTGGCTGCCTGTGGCGTGTCACCCCTACATGACTGGTATATGGGCCATGCACACACTGGCCACTCTATAGCAGTACACTGACAAGCCTGCTGAGGTTATCCAATGTGAAATACACCTTTGGGAGAGTTCTAGGCCAGTAAACTCTGTGGCGCATCCCATAACTGCGTACTGCTGTAGTGTGATAGACTACTTAGGTAGGAGCTCTAACCCCAGACATGGCAACTGTGTGTGTGTCTGTCTCTCATTGACTGTGTAAATAGCAATGCTTTTAGGGTACTCACACTCCTTACATTTCACATAAACACAAAAGAAAAATGAAACCCAGATACGTACAATAAAGCTCCCAGTTGGCAGAAACTGTTCAGTTACTTAATTCTCAGAGTAGTCACACAGCATGGAAACGAAAATACTTAAAAAATCACTTTTATTAAATCCACCAAAACACATTAACGCTCATACCATACGTTTTTGTTTCTTAACTTCATCAAATGTGGGCTAGAACTTTGTTTCTATTTTCCATTGTTACATGTAAGGAGAGGGAGATGTTGCACAAAACACGGATTAAGAATCTGATCCACTGAATGCAGGGTTTACTGTGAGGTGATCTTTGACAATACTTTTCTATTCCAGTTTATTTCTTTAGCATACATTAAACATGTCATTTCTCCATTACCATTTCCTCTTTACAATAAAAATGTGTTACTGACAGGTGACTCAATGCTACAGAAATTAGAAAAGGTGATTAGGTTGCATCAGGTTTATGTAACTGGTTTGGGGTCATTAGAGCAAAAAGGGCATACGAGGAATATCCAGACATGTGACATCAAGGCTAGGAAATCACAGTTAGCAACCCCAGTATTAGCCAGAACACACTCTCACCCCATGTGTCATACACACACAAATGCTTAGGTAACAGCCAATATGGGGGTAGTAAACTGCATATTGGCCACTGATAGTAACTATGGAGTGAAAGCGGCGGGCCACAGAGGGCAAGACACTCAGTTCATCTGTCCAATATGCACATATGTGCAGACAGTGCACCTTCCCTATGTTCCCCAATGGACAACTACACCATCTGTGGTGCCATCACATGTGACCCACAATCTACATACCATGTCTGACATCATGCCTGTATGGACAGATGCCACTGACACCAAGGAATGCTGATAGTATGCACTCCATGTAGGTGCAGGGTAATGCTGCTGGCCATTACCAGCTCCAGCCACAGGTGGCCAGTACTGGCACAACTGATGATAATCTCTGTTCACAGCATAGGCCGGACACCCCAGGTACAGTTCCACATGTCACTGTACATGCATGTGGGAGGTGTGCACATCCCAGATGCTCTCCATGTCATGGATGAAGGAACACAGACATGGCAAGTGATGCACAGCATTGCCCACACAAAGTAGTCACCCAGGTGACCGGATGGGGGATATAATCCCCACCTGTGTGGGCAAATTCAGACACTGCATCCCTGACCCACAATGCAGACCATCGTCATGTGGCCTGATGACAAGGTACACCCAACACCTAGCATTGGACAGCCATCTGGCGCAGTCGAACACCACACACCTGTGCAGACATGCACCCATGCATGTCAGTAGTGGCACACTGTGTGTTTGTGTGTGTGTTGCATGCTGCAGATGTTCACATCCATACTCCCTATATCCCCCATGAGCATACTGCTGCATGCTGTCTGATGTCAGACACCTTCCCATACCCTTCGCACGTACAGTCCCCGTATGACCTGTGTGGTGCATGTGGTGCATGGGATACCTGCATAGTGATGTGATGTGGCAATTCCACAATTGATGAGTTTTACACCTGGCCCTACCACATTTGTCAATGTGTTTGTGTCCTTGTGAGAGTGTGGCTGGGTTGATGCTGGCACCTGTTCATGCCGACAGGCATGTGTTTGTCACCTACCATACAGCTACTGTATCCCTGTTGCAGATGTCACTGACCATCACATATTTTTTCTGAGTGCTCCACAACAGGTAACCCATGTGGCACGTCCAATAATTGCAGCAAACTGTGCTAGCACCACATAGTTGTCAGGGGTTTCATACCCTGTGCTGCTAGGTGTGTGACACAAACATGTTTCAATTTTACCCTTCTACCCCTCCCTGACATGTATTTGCCTCTGTCTGTGTCCCACACCCCCCTCTCAGGTGAACGTGGAGACCTGCACCTGCTTTGCTTAGGCAGCAGCATGTGTAATGTAAGTAATGCTCATGATCAGCTGATGACCTCTGCATGAATCGCAGCCCTCCCCTAGCTGATTGCATGTGAAACAGCTGTGGTAACATTCCTATAGCCAATTATATGGAAACACTCCAATACATAGGAACATCATGGTGGTGTTTGCCTTTTTCACACACTGTGAGCAGAAACTAGCTCTGTTGTGTGCCAAACAGCATCTCAGATGGATTGTGGTGTACCTCTAACAACACAGGAGGTTGATGTGCCTGAACTGACTACGGACTATAAGTGTCGCTATACTGCATTTGGAGTAATGTTGCTTTCACAGTGTTTGTGTGGATATGGTTGTTGTACATGTCTCAATGACTACCACAGCTTGCATCTGTTGACATCTGCAACAGGGATACAGTAGCTGTATGGTAGGTGACAAACACATGCCTGTCGGCCATGATAATTCCATGTTGATGGGGAATCTCCATCTGCAGGGTCATCTGAAGCCTGGACAGTGTTGTGCCTGTGGTTGCATTTGTCACCCACGGACCATCTACCTGTCGACTGCTGAAGTAGTGTGAGGATTGCAGTCAGTAGATGGAGAAAGCTGTGGTAGTCACAGACATCATATCCCTCAAAAGACATATGTTGCAACAACCTTGTAATAACAGTAAATGTATGTGGTTATCACAGCAACATGTCAATATTGGCCCTGTGTATGTGCTCCCAGCCACATCCCTGTCAAGCTTTGTATATATGTTGTGCATGACATGGTGCATATGTACTGTGCACCATACTTTGTGGCATCATATATGAGAACAAGCCACTGATATATCTGACTGCTACAGATGTTATGTACAGTAAGGGTTACATTACATGACATTACCTGCACATTCTGCGAATGTTCTTACAGTACTGAGGTCTGTGTACCTATGGTAAATGTCAACAGTGTGTGTAGTGTTGATATGTACCTTAGCCTGTGTACAGACTGTAGCAGATGACATTGTTCTCGTTCCCCTACTATCAGATGTTACATGCTGCACACTGTATGGTAATGTAGTGGCATACATGTTTGTAGGGCCATAAACACATGTGTCCCATACCACAGACAGCCACCAGACAAGAATGTGTAGCAGGCCAGTATATGTAGGGTCAGTCTGTGAGTGGTACATATGAGGATGGTGTTGAACACATAGTCCATATACTGTAATATTATGCTAGCTAACCATATGTGGCTGTGGTTGTGTTCACATTGGTTGTGAATATGCACTGTCACACAGGTGTATCTTACCCTGTGCTGTGACATGCCTGTTGAGCCTGCTTTATATGCAGGTACATGTGCATCCCCCTTGGGAGGTGTAGGCCAGTGTTGAGCCAGTCTGCCTGCAGCCTGCACAGTGCATTGTGACATGCCTAGCAGCTGAGTGTACCTACCCAGTGGGATGTCATGTGCAGATACTAGCCAGATGTCCCGCTGCCGGACCTCCCCTAACAGTTATGTATGTCAGACAAGCCAGTGGGATGCAGTGCAGATGTATGTCAATACTTATTGTGTAGTATATGGCCATGGCACCCCTGTACCAGTGGTCATACCATTACAGGCCAGGCAGGGGTGTGCAAATGCATGACCTATGGTGGATATCATATACCTGTTGTTATGTGTCATACCCATCTACATTGCCATTTACATCCATATTGTCAGGCATGGTACACATATGTAGCACTAAGTGCGTATGTGTATACCTCTGGAATGTGCAGACTGTGTCAGACCTTCCACATATATTGGCCAATATCTCTGCTGCAGTCCACAGCGGCATTACATGCTAGCAGTGGTACTGTACACTGATGTCCTTTGGATGTCATTCAGTAACCAATGGCACACATGTTATGAGCAGATGTGACCTCCCACACACATCATGTCTCTTAAGACAATCCCAATGACAGTAGCAAGAGTCTACTAGTATACCTGCTATAAATACCTGACATCCCCTGCAACTACGACATTGGGAACATACGGGCTGGGGTTGGCCAACACGTCATGTCAAGGACATATGGTGGGAATATATGTATATATACATATCCAGCTAGCCAGATATACATTTACGCACGTGTACTACACCCAATTAACACTGCCATGGCAACCACCCACTATAGATTCCGACATCATGTGTGCATGGTCCCATTACATCTCCTGTGTGATGGGAATCCATCCTGTGTGTGGGCAGCAGTGCTACCGACAGCATGTAGCAACACCCCATACAGGAGAACTGGCACACTCAGGGCAGCCACATATTTGTAGGAGGATCAGGAAGTACAGACAGACTGCGAGTGGAGTTGTGTTATGCTTTGTACAGTACTGGTGTTACTTCCAGATATAATTGGGTGAAATGGAGGATTTATGATATTCTTATGTACTTTAGGAATGCCAACAATCGTGGCTAATATGGGATACTCTACCTTGAGAAAATTGTATAGTTCAACTGTGATCGTATTGTCCACAAGATATTCCTCTAAAGCTAAATCTATTTTCCGATAACCTATGTTGATCTCAATAATTGAGGTTATTTCATAATTACCTGTTTCCATCAAAATGTTCGCACTGAAGTAGTTTAAATGTTCTTTTTATAACAGATGTTTTATAACAGTTTATATATTATATACATTATACCAAGTTTTAATTATTACCAACAATTTTGTTTTGAAGATTTTAAAGTTTTTTAATGATATTCAGTTATTTACTATTAACACCATGTTTATTATTAATGTATTAGACTTATGTAATTTTAGGGTAATAGTTCACACTGTTGATAAAATGTAATGAAAGTAATAAAATTCACTATAGCACGATTAGTTAACATAGTTTTGTTAATATGTTGCACTAGCACTTTAAATCTGAGCAATGACATTAACTGTTTTAATTGTTCTGATGATATCTGCTTGTGCAGATGAAAGCGCTTAACCTGTTAACATTTTGGATTTGCTAACTTGTGAGAACTTTGCTATTAAAATACTTTTCCTGGTTCAAGTCGTGTTTCACTCACTGCATTATAAATCATAGCATAGACGGTGGGTTACCGTCCTACAGTTGATGGTTAAGGTGTTGTTTTTGTTATATTTATAAATATGTATACCTGTATCTGCATATCTGTGTATGTGTATCTGAAGCCTGGTAATTTTGATGGCTTCCACATAATACATTCCCCATGGGAGCCAGACAGTACTGCATGATATGTTACCAATAACATCTTTACATCATACAGGTGGGATGTAGTACAGGTAACATCATGTGCCCATGTTGTCACTGGCCCTTGTTATGGGGTCTCCAACACTTAGTAGTGTATTGCAGGATGGACGCGTTTGGCTGGGAGGATGTCTATTTGTACAACTCGTATAGTGTGTGGTGCCTCTCAACCCCATTAACGTAACATGTAGCCTGTTACACTCTTCTCCCTAACAGCTACATGTGCCTTGCAGTACCAGCACAACAGTGTTGTACAAATGGGTCGGTAGGCATGGGAATCCCATTAAGGTCTGCCATGTGTGTGTATGTGTGCATGTGTGCATATCTGTAGGGTACACCAGTCCGAGTCCACATACTCCTATTACAATACAATACACATTGCCAAACAGTAGCATGGTTATTGTTGTCATCCATAGGTGTGACAACACATTGCAACCCACTACTATGCCTGTGGCATGTGCATCACATGCATATCCCTGTGGCACCACCATGGCTTGTTATTACGTCTTGGCCATTGTGTGACAGTGGGTATGTCAGAGTATCAAGATGGGTTCTAGTGTGTACAATATTCAGTGTGGGATGTGGGTGCTGTGTACACTGTCTTTACAACATGGCACACCTGGTATATGGCCCATGTACCACTCTCAGGTGGCCAATGTCACCATACCCATACAGGTAACAGATAACAGGATACAGCCCAGTTACACATGTGCTGTGTGCAGCCTACCTGTAAACCATTGGACACATAGACTAGTTAGATAGCAACTATACAACCAGGTCTCTAAGATTTGTGTCTACCTGTTATGTGTCAGTCAATGTGTATATGATGGCATGACACACTATGTATTCTCCATATACAAACATTACATCCCCCATTACCATATTGTACGTGTCTGTGAATGGGCTGCATGTAGAACTTGACCTGGCACACACCTCACCCTACACATGGTGCCATGTGTGCAATGATAGCCACACAATTCAGTAGCACTACATACCTGGGTTGGGGTCTAGACACAGTGTTGCCAAGAAAGGATGTGTGTGTATGTGGATGGGTTGACATAAGGGTGCAGATTATACCTGTACCAGCAGGCCACTGGTCAGGTTTGCATGGACAATAACTGTTATACATACCTGTGGCATGTGTGCAACTGTACACCACATCTGTCACGGCCATGGTGTCACCATACTGACATACCCCTGTGGAATATGACTGTGGACCATCCTCCTGCTGACACATGTATGCCTACAGCACAAATGGATGACAGTATGGGGATATCAATTGGTGTTACCAACAACTGAGATGCATCATAGCTGCATGGCTACACTACCTGACATGTATGCAGTACACATTACCCCTGACTACCTTCTACACTGCAGTAAATTGTGGACTCTATCACAGTCACAGTGTGCATTAGAACCATGTTAGCCTGTCCCTGCATCGATGTTATGGATGACATGGATGTAGCACAAGTATCATCATATGCACAAGGTGTGTAAATGTCATCTTAGCTGCATGGCTACTCTACCTGACATGTATGCAGTACACATTATCCCTGACTGCATTCTACACTGCAGTACATTGCGACACTCTATCACAATCACTGTGTGTATAAGAACCATGTTAGCCTGTCCCTGCATCGATGTTATGGATGACAGAGATGTGGCACAGGTATCATCATATGCACAGGGTGTGTTGCAGGTGTGCCAGAGGCCGAGGGTGGTCCAAACGTATGTCACCATGTGTGTGAGTGAGGGGTGTGGTTCCTTGATTGGGGCATGGTGATGTGGTGTGTGTCAGTATGGGGTCACCCTAGGTGAGGTTGCATAGTGTTTGGGTATGCATGCACACAGTTCTGCCATGTGGCTGTCCTATACGGGTAATGTTGGACAGCTGCAGACCATACCTGGCAGGGGGTGCAGTTCAGTGCCTCCAGCCATGGACACACTGACTGTGCCTGCCAGGGGTTCCATGGCAATGTGCAGGTACAGACCTTGAGGTGCTACTCTCCCCTGATGATGACATATGTCCACTGGAACCATGTCCAGGGCGAGGGCCATGTTGCATGAGGCCTGCTGTTGTGCGGTGTGGACAGCAGCCCCTTTGGCTTGCTGGTGCTGGTACTGCCATTATGGGAGTGGCTGTGTATCCTGATACATCTACATTGACTGCCAGCTGCTGGTGTCTCTGGCTACATTCATGCGGCCATCGCACCACTCTCACCACATGTTCTAGCACAGACATACCATGGTTGAGGAGGCCAACCATCTCACCCCACCATCTATCCATGACCTCGGTATATTCACGGAAGACACCAGCGGGTTCATGCAGGTTGACACTTACAGCTGTGAAAGCAGACCTCTGCAGCCTAAGGCTCTGTCTGGTGTGTATTTCCATAGATGCATGTGCCTCCATTATGGCCTAAAACATGCTCCTGGTGGTACCAGTTGTGGCACCTCTGCCAGGGGCAAGATGACCTGCGGTCCTCCTAGGAGTACCATGGTACATCTGCCGATGTGGCGGCTTTTCAGACATCCAGCTATGCCGACTGTGACCCGACACAGTTGACATGGACATTACACTTTCCAGGTCATTGCCACCAACCGCCAACTGTCCCTCTGCTATGGCCACATGTGATGGGGTTTGTAGGGGCACTGTAACTGCGTGTAGGCTTGGGTTGGCTAGGAGGGTGATGACACATGTTGGCACAGTGTCAGCCTCTGACAGCCCCACCAGTGTCTCACCTGTACCATCATCATCATCAGTGTTTGTTGGGATACCTACATCAGCTTGCATGCAGGAGGGACCCTGACACACCTCACCACCAATGGGGGAAACAAATACACATGTTAAGACCTGTACAGCAGTGCATAACAGTACACACACTCACACAGACTCACACTGACAGCCACCTTACTACCGCAGTTTCCATGAGTTTACAGACAGTCCCACATTCAGTTACATATGTTCCCCATTCTGCATGACACTTGCTAATATACATGTATCACTACAGCCCATTAACATATCATTCTGCTCCATGCCTGCACATGTGGTTACAACACCTGACCTGTTACTCCATCGCCACCCTGACTTGGGTGGAGTAGGTTGTACATGGCCTCAGTGCTGTCACCCTGTATTACCCTGTGTATGGGCAGTAATGGTGTATGAGGCCCCTATATAGTTGGGGCTGCTACATTCACTACATATGTCACACACCAGAGCCTCATACTATGGTCTTGCCCAGTCCATGACTCACCTGCTGCCCAAGTGACCCATCATGCGGACAACAGTGCTACCTGGATACACTCACTGATGTGCTGTGGTAATTCCCCATTTCATTTGTAGTGCTGCATATGTGGGTAGCCGGTTATCTTTCTGCTGCTGGCAATATGATGTGTATACCTGGTATGTACTGCACCTCCCAATGCATGCTCCATGCTACAGACCTTGTTATGCTATCAGCTGTTCTGTGTTCACATAACTGACAGGTTGTCCTGATGTCCCATGTCTCACTCCATGTACAGCACAATCCCAAGAGGAAGTACCACCATGTAGTCTCTCCTTTGATAGTCACATCGCCACAGTAGTCACAAAGTCCTTTTACATGGCACACCTCATCATAAAAGGGTTCTCATCCAGGAAAAAACAGGTCATTGTTCCCCTCTATTCGTCACTCATTAAACCCATTATAGAGTACAACACCCCCTTTTGGAATGTACCTCACAAGACATCTGCAGCTGCTGGAAAGGCCACAGAAGTACCTCACAAAGAGGATTACTGGCCTCAAACAAACGCCCTACACTGACCACCTCAAAAAACTCCAGCTTTACTCCATAGCATGTCGCCTACTCCGAGGGGATCTCTGCCTAACATATAAAGTTATGTCAAACCCAGAGCTGGTGGACATGCTACACCTAAAGAAATCCCAATCCCTCCAAGCTACATGCTCTAGGGACCTAAACCTTGTCACCACAATAAACAGGACATGCTGGAGGGATAGATTCCTATTACAGAGACTTCCTATACTCTGGAACAAGCCACCCATCTATGTCAAGCAAAGTTCTTCATTAGCACTCTTCAAGAAAATCTTGATGAGTGGATGGGAAATAGGAAATACACCCCGGGGATCACTTCAGTGTCTCTGCTGGACAGTGGCACAGGAAAATAACTTTCCTGGGTGGCATAAGCTATGGTACCTTGCTGGCTAGGCTTATGTAGGCCCTTGGTCTGATAGCCTAGTACCTACCTATGAACCTATGAAGCTATGTATACACACACACAGACACACACACACACACACACACACACACACACACACACACACACACACGCACACACATACACACAAATCTGACATGCATCATCCACACTCCACTAGATTGCAGTTACATACACAACCAAGACACACACACACACACACACACACACACACACCTACATGTGTATTTACACAACATTTGCACACACAGTCCTCCCATTACCCTTTTGTCAAAATGCATTGCATATGGAGCTCAACAGCATGCAGTTCAACTATAGTGACATCATGCTAGCAGCAGTGTACATGTGTGTGAGGCATGGGCTTTGTTGGTAGGTGATGGCCATTCCCCGGGTTAACACTGCACCCATGTACAAAGTCTTACTGTGGACATGTTCTGTACCCTGCCTTGTACTGTGCACCATACCTTGCAGATATAGAAACCATTGATGCAGCTGTAGTACTGTGTCGATTATGTCAGCTTCAATGCTCATAGCCCCTATGTGCTGTAACAACTCATACCTGGGATGATATGTGAACAGCTATCAGTTGTGGATTCCTGATGTCTGAGTTACAGATTGCAACATCAGTAGTGCATGTATGACCAGTACATTACTATTACACTGACAACCAGTGGACCGTACCATGGCTGTGAGGGGTGCCCTACACATGTCCCAGAACTCTCCATGGTTGCAAGGACTACTCATGTGCACATCCCCTGGAGTGCACACACTGCTGTCATGAGTGCTGTGGGGTCAGGGTTATGTCTGCAACATTTACTTAACCTGATTGTGTGCAGCTGCAGCCATGGTGATGTTGAGTCACACATGTCCGTACTGTAGGCCGTGTGCCCTGCCATACTGCACATCCCTGTGGACACATTGCACATTGACAGGATGTTAGTTATCTTGCATGTGTCTGTTGTACCCTTCTGATACCCCAGCATGGTCTCTACTGTGATGCAGTGCATTTCACAGCATCAAAACATGAACGTGTACAGCATGCAGTATGGGTAGGTGTGTTAGACGTGTGCATGGGATATCCCATAGCTATTACTTGCCCAGTTTATCATCATTCATAAACATGAACCATACTCACCGGCTATGGACTGCTGCCATGGTGGTATCCTGGGGGGAAGTGTGAGAAAGCTGATGTCAGTGGCCACAGCTGTGGTATTCATAAAAGGTGAGTGCAGCATTATGTTATATCAACAGTAGAATTACACAATATTGCAGCTTATAAACAACTGTTTATTACTACTACACAGCAGCAAACTATGTATATGACATCTCAGTTCTGTATGATGCATCTGTACAGATGCAGAAACATACACACGGGTGATGTACTGATGTGCCCTGGGTCCTACCTGCATGCTCCTCAGTTGGTGTGTCATTGGCACCCATCTCAAAGATGTGCCCTGCCAGGTGTTGATGTTGCAGGTGGACAGGTGCCACAAGGCTGCTGAGAAGCTCCTCCACACGGGTGAGCAGTGGATGGGTGGGTTGCCCCCCGTGTTATGAGGTAGTCCCCTCTTATGGCAGCTGCACGCCAACGTACATGGCGAAGCATGTTGGTGCAATGATGCCAGACCTGATCATAGCTGCGATTATGCAGTCTGACATCACTGACCCTGTGGTCTAACTTGTTCCACAAGACGATCCTCTCCTGCTGGTCATGGGCTGTCCGCCCAAGCAGCAGTACATAGTGCTCTACCAGGTGGTCAATAATGATCGCTGTTTCAGCTGTGATGTACGCGGGAAGACAACTATGCGACATGTTTCCTGGAAGACACAAGGATAGAAACAGGTCTGAGCCACACATACAGCAGGGATACCATAGTTCTTAATACACATATTTGTCTCTCCCTACCACATCAGCTATAACAAACCATTCACAGACTGCAATTGTTATGTCAGCTGCTTATCTACCATTGGGGCATATGTTGTATTTTACCAAGCTTTGTGCTATGTGTTTGTAGCCATGCTCCCTGTGGGGACACTTATCTTTGCTGGCCTGTTACAGACTATTTCACCTGCATGCCATTGTCAGTGCCACTATATATATATATATATATATATATATATATATATATATATATATATATATATATATATATATAGTGGCACTGACACTATATATATATATATATATATATATATATATATATATATATATATATATAGTGGCACTGACAATGGCACTATATATATATATAGGATCCCCTTCACTACACCGACACGCCACAAAGCCGACACCCAAAACACCGACACCAAAAGACCGACAACACACAATACCGACAACGCACAAAACCGAACACCATAACACCTACACCCAAAACACCGACACACAAAACGTAAACTACACATTACACACAACTATACATGCACTAACCTTAACCCAAACCCTAACCCTAAGGTCCGACACAACTGCACACTTACCCTACCCGCACCCTAACCCTAACTCACTTAACCCACCCCTAAACCTACAGTCCGTCACTATCGCACACATACCCTACCTGCACCCTAACCCTAACTCACTTAACCCACCCTTAAACATATAGTCCCTCACTATCGCACACTTACCCTACCTGCACCCTAACCCTAACTCACTTAACCCGCCCCTAAAACTACAGTCCCTTACTATCGCACACTTACCTGTCCGCTCCCTAACACTAAATCCCTCACTCTATCGCACACTTACCGAGTCGCGCTCACACCTTGCCCATGTCGGTGTTTCATCCATCGGGATCTCACCTTGTCGATCATCTGAGTCGTCGGTCTTCTCGTCTCCTTCTGTAGAGTGTCGGCCTTCTAGCATGTCGGTGTACTGAAGGGGATCCATATATATATGTGTGTATAAATATACATCTATGCACATATGTGTAGATATATGTTGTACGTTGTTGCTATACCTATGTCTATATGAGTGTCTGTGTATCTGTACACACACACGTCACATTCTGTATTACACAGATATGTGGAGTGCATACATACATCTGGTCCATATTCTGTAACTGTCTCTCATTCACAGCTGCACTGTTCTGCTTTGCTGCAACACAGGCAGGTGCCACATGTGAACACAGACTAACATTAGGGTGGTAAATATAGTGTGGGATTGCTGGTACACCTATTGCACACCTATGGCATTTGTGCATACTACATTACACATTAACATGATTGTCTTGCAAGTCGTGTGCTCTGACACCCATGTGTCTATCATGACGGCAGTGCATCCACCACCAGCTATTGTCCACACTAACATAACATACATAGATATTATGGCTGACATCTTTGTCATTCATTGTTGATCTGCACAGTTAGTGGGTATGCCCCACTGCTTACAGGGACAGACAGTATTGTCCAGAGCAGTTGTACAGATATAAAACATTCTACATCTTATATCCTATTAATCTTTACCACATACTACATTAAAATTACATACAATTATGTTTTACATACCTTTTATTCTTTGAATGGGTGTGACACCTTTCCGGTTGTGGCTTGTAGGTATTTGTTTCCCACTGTGTGAGTTTCGTTTTATAAATGTTTTTTTTTTTCTCTCTCTCTCTCTCTCTGTCTGTCTCCCTCTCCAGTAGAGCAAATGAGATGGCTTGAATGGATTTCAGCATGACCTTTGTAGGTGATGCACATGATCAGGTAATGGGCTCTGCACCAATCAGTGTGCAACAGTTGCTGACTGCATGCCTGCTATGTAGTGAGTCAGTTAATCATTGTTATGGCAACCCAGTACTATAAATTGCTTACTCATGTGGGTGTTGTCCCTTCATCTTTCCAGTGTGGAGGACATCCTTCCTGTATGTGGGCAGCAGTGTTACAGATGGCAGGTTGCATTACCTATTACAGCAGGGCTTGCAGACACAGGAGAACTACGCAATCTTATTAAGTTCCAGACCTACAGAGTGAGTAGTGTTATGGGTGCTGTATATTGCTGGTCTTGCAGTGTTTGCATGTACTTAGTTTAGGATGGAATGCAGTCTGTCTGCATAGCTCTCAACAGTGGGCCTATCCACATGATGGCCAGTGGATTGTCTGTTTGCGATTGCCTGTGCACCACACAGGTCTTGTCCTAGATATATTCCCGGCAATCTGTCTGTTGCATGCTGTCAGTACATGGCTACTTCCAGTTGTGTTCCTGATGTGTTATTCCTGTATAAGGGTATGTTGCAACAAATCCTGTAACACCAGCAATTTGCAGGGTGTGTAACAGCAATATTACGAGTATGGCCCTGTGTTCCTGCCTCTGTTCTCCACATATATGACTGGCTTTGTCCTGCTGTGATATGGTTAGGGGTTATTCAGTATTGGCCTATCATTATTTACTGCTAGTATTCCTGCTATCATCCCAGTCATATCGTGGACTCCTACAACATTTGTTTATCAGGGTCCATACATGTGACAGATCAAGCCTACACCAAGTCAGTGTACCAAGGGCTCAGTCCTGGCCCACTCTGTTTTTGCAAATCTACTTTTTTCAGTACAGCAAAACACAGGAGGTTATGGCTGACAAAGTTTGCAGATGACTGCAAACTGGAGCCATAGTAGAAAACACATCTGACCTTCAGAAGGGTCTCACAGAGATAACTGTGTGCCAGAGCCATAGCCGGAAGTTAAATGCCAAAATGCATGCATATACCCAAAATGGGAAAAACAAGGTTACCCCTAGCTGCAGGTGGGTGGCATCCACTGAGCATAGAAAGAGTTATCAGGGACCTGGGTGTCATTCGACACCCATGTAGCTAAGTAGTTTAGAAGACCTTTATCATGAAGGGATTCTCATCTAGATCAAGGGAGGTCATAGTCTCCTATACTCATCACTCATCAGACCAATGATTGAGTACAATGCCCCATTCGAATGTATCTGACCCGACAGCAGCTGGAGAGGCCACACTTGCAGCGGCTGGGCCACAAAAGTTCGGATAAAGGGTCTCAAACATCTGTCCTATTATGCGACTGAAAGAACTCCACAGCTCTATCAGTCACACCACCACTGCTCAGAGGTGACCTTTGCCTAACATACAAGGCCCAAACCCAGATTTTACGTGAATTTGCTTCACCTCAAAAATCTAGATCCATCAGAGCCAAAAAGGCGGGAGACTTAAAACCTCACACACGCTTATAAATAGGCGCTGCTGAGGGATAGATTCATCACCCAAAGACTCTTATGCTGTGGAATAAAAATCCCGTATATGTGAGGCAGCACCTCGCTGGCCTTGTTCAAGAAATCTTGGGAGATGGATAGATATACCCCCAGGATTACCCTCATGTCACTTCTGACTGAGGCGCAGCAAAATAATGGGTATAGTTCCCATCATACTAGGGGGGGGTGGCGTAGTTTCACAAAATCCATGGGCTAGGGTTTGTATGCCCTCGGGCAGATAGCCTAGTATGAACCTATGAACCTATGAACCTATAGACATGATCACAGGTAATAAATGTCCCCCTAAGCCTTGACTACAGTGTGTAACTGGCGGCTGCTGAACTACATCTGTTATTGTTTATTTTTACCTATCTTGACAGCAAAACCTCTGTCTACAGTTGTACAAATTGACGGGCTTGGCTGGATAGCATAGTATGTTAAATATCCACACTGTCTGCATCTACTTTTTTATGTGGGCCTTGCATTCCTCACTGATTAAATATGTCCAGCTCTATGTGCTGTAGGTAATAGCATACAATATTGTAAAATACACCATTAAAGGTTGTCTGTGTATACATACCTGTGTGTCGTCTCATGTCCTTTGAATAGTGAGTTGGTCTATGTGTAATGCAGTACTCCTGTACAAGTGTAGATGTCATTTAATAGGTTATACAGCAAAATGATGTTGGTATATCGATTTCACATGGAAATTAGAATGTGCAGCAGTGGGACTAGAACCAGGAATGGATGCGCATTAGTCAGATGCTCTGCCCACTACACTATTGCAGCTTTGCTTGCTTTGCATATTTCTACCTTAATGTCATACCCATGCTCCCTTTCCCCAGCTCCCAAGCTCCACGTAGACAGCATCCATTCATTCTCCAGTTGCTAGCCCTGCCATATCACACCTCCACACATTTCGCTCTCTGCATGTCTCGATACTCCTCCATTTTACTGTCTCAATGCAACCTTCTGCAGGCTCTTCATCCATTTAGTCCATGTACATTCGAGCCTTTCCTTGATCCTCCTCCGATACTGGTGGAAACATCATTGTGACCCACAAAGTCTGGTGCGTCCCCCCAGGTACAGACCTGTTATGTCACGAGTAGACTTTGCTGGTCTACACTGTTTCTCCCACTAGTAGAATCCTACCTGTGGTTTGAGAAGCTGTGGTCTGCTCACACACCAGACCAGCCTCATCTCCCACTAATGCGGATGAAACACGCCCCCACTGCGTGTCCTGTTTTCCATTCCTCTCTTCAGTATTATACAGGACTACTGTTCTCACAGTATGCGTAGACAGGCACTGTTCATTGATACTCATATA
Source organism: Protopterus annectens (assembly GCF_019279795.1). NCBI lineage: Eukaryota > Metazoa > Chordata > Ceratodontiformes > Protopteridae > Protopterus > Protopterus annectens. The sequence goes on from NC_056736.1 coordinate 47,487,814, forward strand.
CTACTTGGAATACTGTTACTGAGCACTGTACACATGTTTGCTGGTATTAATGTACATACTTACATATATTTCCTATACTGTTGACTGACTGTGCCAGATGATATATCTGTGATAACAGCAGCTGATTGTATATCTGCCATGCCTTCATGGTAACTCACTTGGACTATAGTGTGCAGGGGGGAACCTGGGAGTTCTGATTATGTTGTTACTGGCCACGATGAGGGCTCTGGGCTACAGTATGCCTAAGGCACTGTGGGGGGAAGTGTAGGCGGTTATGTGCTGGTGTGCACGATGGTCAGACTTGCTGACCTCCAGTTATGGCATCTTACACTGGGTTGGCCTCCACATTGTTTAACCAGTATGGACATTACTTACCGCCACCCAAACAGGCATACTCCCTCTTGCTGCCATATAGCCTCATGCTACTTCATGTTCATGTCGGTATTATACATGCTTAAGTCAGGTGTACATGTCAGGTATGACTGTTCACGAAGGTCAGTGTAAGGTTAAGTGGGATTCCAGTTTAGCAGTTCTGGATAGGTTACACTCAGGTATTCGGGTTAGGTTTAGTTATGCCATACCCGTGTTGTAGAGTAGATGTGAATAATGAAGGTTTAGGTGGGTAGGTATAGGGGGGGCATTTTAACTGTATAGTAGGCCGTTCGACTGATTGGTGGGTGAGCAACAGTGCAAGTTTTCAGGGTGTTGGGATATGCAGAACAGGAGGTGTCAGTGTCACTAGTTGGTGTAGGGGTATGGAGTGTTATTTGAGGGGTGGTGGACTTCGCCAGGTGGTGTGTAGGTGGTGATCCAAGTGTGCTTGAGTTTTCCCTGTAGTGTAGTGTAGAACAGCTGTGGTAATACACCTGGGTAGGGGGTTCCAAATTCTGCCAATATAGTTGTGTGGAGGGTGTCACCTACTTGTGACTGTGAAATTACTACAAATGAAACAGGGGTCGATAGGTAAGTAGTGTTATTGGGCCACACAGAGGGGCTGATAGTAGGGGACATGTTCAGGGATGTGCAGGATGGTTGACGGGAAGGTCCACAGCTGGCCATTTCTTCTACAGCGACAGCTGTGTATATACCCTGCATTTGGGTGTAGGTCTGGACACTCACACCCCTGGGTGGGGGTGAGGACTGCAATAATACTTTGTAATGCCAATTAGTTCAGCTTACATGCCTACAGTGTGGTGTTGCGACCATGTGTTCTTTGGTGTCATTTAGTGGGATTGCAACAACACATCTGGCTATTCCGCCTTTTGCCCTTTAAACTAGATATTGCTTCTGCGGGACTCGTATTGGGCATGGCTGCTCATTAGGTGTCGGGTCTGCCCAGTGCAGTCTATTGCATACATCCCGGAGGTGGTCCACATATAACCCCTCCAGCCAACACCTGCACGCCTAGGTCCATAATTACATACCCATCATTCCCCACCCGCACCTCCTCTTCAGCACTCTTCCTTACTCTGGGTGCAGGGCGGGTCTGGCCACACCAGTATACATTGCCCACTCCCCACTTCTCGGGACCCATCACGTATGTTGTCTCGCCCCATGGATCATCAGGCTTCCCCAAACTTGTAGTCCGAGGACATGCATGCCCTGCCATTGGACATCCGAGTAATAGCTGAAAACCCAAATATCCAGAGAGTTTTTGGGTTGTCCTATAAGGGACATTCTTGTCTTTGTTTCAAGATTAGACTTGGCGGGTCTCTCCAACTGGTAGAATCCTGCCTGTAGTCTGGGAAGCAGTGGTCTGTTTACTTTTATTGTGTGTTTGTATGTTTCATCTGTCTAGCTGGGGGAGTTGATACCTATGTGTTACAGGTTTGTTGATTGGGCCCCTCACCCCCATTGGCACAGCCTGTGAACATATGTAATTCTTAACTGCTGCATCATATCCTAGCTACATATATGTGTATATTTACACACATATATATATATATATATATATATATATATATATATATATATATATATATATATATATATATATATATATATATATATATATATATATATATATATATATATATATATATATATATATATATATATATATATATATATATATATATATATATATATATATATATATATATATATATATATATATATATATATATATATATATATATGTATATATATATATATATATATATATATATATATATCTGATGACATATGGATGTATGGATATCTGCATATGTATATATTTATATGTGAGTATTTATATATATATATATATATATATATATATATATATATATATATATATATATATATGTCTGTCTATGTATGTATACATTTGTACTACAAAGAGGGAGAGGTATATCTCCATGTAGTTATGGGTATATATATATATATATATATATATATATATATATATATATATATATACATATATATATATATATATATATATATATATATATATATATATATATATACACACACACACACACACACATACCTCTACATATTTAGCGATATATCCTGTAATGTTGCCTGTTATTGCTGGGTACTGTGTTTCGTGTGCATACCAGCCATCCTTGTGTAACTTGTGTGCTTTGCGATGCCTACAACCCAATCTGTTAGTGAACACAGAGTCATACATGAAATTTATTGTTAGTACCAGGTAATCAATCATCCCATGCAGGACAGCCCAAACATTGAGTATACAACTTTCGTCTACACCCAGAGTTACATAGGTACCCATGGCTATGTGCATGGACTATGGCATGTGCCACACCTAGGATACTTAGGTCATGACAACATACAGGATGAGTCCCGAGGGGGGGGGGGTGGAGGGGGGCTATGTGTGGTGGTGTGGTAGCTATGGACTGGTAACCAGGATAGGGATGGTGGCTGCATGTGTGCAGTGGATGAGGGGAAGCGGAACTGTGGGTAATGAATGTATGGGTCAGGGATGGCCACGGTTGGATGGGAATGTACTGCTCAGCCCACCTAGTGGGTGGGGGAGAGGGGGATGTGATGACAACATGTGAAATATTACAGAGGGCTAAGTTAAATCCCTATTTCAAAGACACACATACAATACAATGAGCTTGGTAGTGTATTGCAGAACAGACGTGTTTGGCTGGGTGGGGGATATGCCAATTCATATGTGACGTATATTGTTTGGGGCCTCTCAAGCCCATTCACAGTGCATGTGGACATATATGTGTCTGTTAATGTGTCATTGCTGTCTACAGATGTCTGGCCATTTATACCTCTGTATGTATATATATATATACATATATATATATATATATATATATATATATATATATATATATATATATATATATATATATATATATATATATATATATATATACATATGCTGACATATTTCTAACTATGTCCGTATACACCTATGGAGACATATATCTGCACAGTGGTGCAGCGGTTAACGTTGTCGCCTTACAGCAAGAGGTTCTCCGGTTCGATTCTCGGCTGTGGTGCCTTCTGTGTGGAGTTTGCATGTTCTCCCTGTGTTCGGGTGGGTTTCCTCCGGGTACTCTGGTTTCCTCCCACATTCCAAAGACATGCATCTGGAGCATTTCTCCCTGGGCCTCTGCTGAAAACAGGCTATGTGGAACCTAGTCGGACATTCCCGGTCAACAAATAATATATATATGTATGTGTATATATAGATATATATGTATCACTACAGCAATAGATATGTTGTATCCATTTAGATAGTAATATATTTGCACATACACGTCCATCTAGCTGTAGGTGGACATTTTCTGTGCTGTTGCATGACTGGACTGGATGATATGTTTCTGACAACATCAACTGCATTAGTATCTGTCATGGCTTAGAGGTAAATCCCTTTGTCTATGGAGTGCAGGGTCCTTTGTTCAATCCATGCAAGAGCTGTTTATTTTGTTGCTGGGCAGAATAATGGCCACTGGTTACAGAGTGACTATGGCACATTAAAGCAGTTGTACGTGGGTGTGCGTGGGTTTGGGCGGAGCTACGCACTGCTAACCTCCGGTTACAGTTTCTAACACTCATTTAGCTTCTACTTTGCTTATTCTGTGTAGGTGATGCTTACCCCCATGCAAACGCACTTAAACACGCTCACTAGTGCTTATATATGCTTACAACTGCTTACTTGTGCTTAAACCTGCCTACTACTGCCTTATTCCGTCTGACATTGATAGTCACATGTGCATATCTTGTGGTACTCCACTTCATATTTTTCAGCTATTTCATGGGTTTTGCAACAAAAATATTGTTCATAACGTGCTTTGGCATGTAAAATAGACTGTGCTACAATGGGGCCCGAACCAAGAATGCCTGCTTATTGGTCGTATGCCCTACCTACTAAACTATTATTGTTTTGCTTCATTTGCATATTTCTACCATATGTTAATACCCATGTTTCCTTCCCTCAGCCCCCGAGCTCCAAGTACACAGCATCCATCCATTCCCCAGTTGCTAGCCCAACCATACCACACCTCCACACATTTCCGTCTCTGCAATTGTCAGTACTACTCCATTATACTGTCTCATTCCAAGCTTTAGCAGGCTCTTCATCCATTTTTTCCACGTACTTTTGAGCCTTCCCTTGATCCTCCTACGATACTGGTGGAAACATCTATGTGACCCACCAGGTTTGGTTCGTCCTGCCAGGGACAGACCTGTTGTTGTGTCATAGGTAGACTTTGCTCATCTACACTGTTTTTCCTATTGGTAGCATCCTGCCAGGGGTTTGGGAAGCAGTGGTTTGCTCACACACTGTGCCAACATCATCTCCCGGTTCTGCGGAACCAACGCCCCAGGTGTGACATTCTGTGCATGAAGCATGCCTACACGCCACCACGGCATGCACCGTTATTTGTTCTTCTCTGCAGTATTATGCAAGACTACTGTTCTCACAGTATGTTTGGACAGGCACAGTTAATTGATACACATAGACTACTCAGAATACTGTGACTGAGTGATGTGCACGTTTGCTGGTATTAATCTACATACCTACATACATTTCCTATACTGCTGAATAACTGTGCTGGATGATATGTTTGTGATAACAGCTGCTAAATGTGTATCTGCCATGCCTTAGTGGTAAGACTATAGTGTGCAGGGTGGGGGTTTGGAACCCGGGAGTGCAGATTACTTTGTTGATGGGCACGATGAGAACTGTAGGCTACAGAGGGCCGGAGGCACTGTAGAGGAGGTATAGGCGGGTATGCGCTGGTGCGCACAAGGCTCAGATCTGCTGACCTCCGGTTACGGCATCTTACACAGGGTTGATCTCCACATTGCTTAACCAGTGTGGGTAATGCTTACCTCCACCTAAACAGGCATAATCCCGCTTGCTGCAGAATACCCCCCACTACTTCATGTATTTCGTTCACATTTGTTGTTCGGGACAATCCGACTGGATGCTTCTCCATTGTCAGCGGTGGCCGGGGGAGTGAAGCTCCACAGTAATCCTCAGCTATACATTACACGTAGTACTGAGGTGTACACATTCATAGAGATTAACAGACTTACCATAGCTATGTACCACATTCTTCATGCCTATTTCACATTAACATGTCAGTATTATGCATGCAAAGGTCAGGTTTACATGTCAGGTATGACTGTTGACAAGGTCAGTTTAAGCTGAACTGTGATTCCACTTTAACAGATCTGGATAAGTTAAACTCAGATATTCAGGTTAGGTTTAGTTATGACATACCTGTGTGCTAGAGTAGAAGTGAATAGTGAAGAAGTAGGTAGATCAGTAGAGGGTGGGGCATTGTAACTGTATAGTAAGCAGTTGGTATGACTGGTGGTGGAGCAATAGGGAAGTTATGCAGGATGTTGGGATTTGTATGCGGACAGGACAGGAGATGTTGGTTTCACTAGATGGTGTAGGGGTATGGAGTGTTTTTGGAGGGGGAGAATTCACCAGGTGGTGAGCACGTGCTGCTCCAAGTGTGCTTGAGGTGTTTCTTCATGTGTTATTTACATGTGTCGTGTGGGACAGCTGAGGTAATACACATGGGTAGGGGGTTCCAGATTCTTCCAATATAGTTGGAGAAGAGGGTGACACCTACCTGTGACTGTGAACAGTAGAAGTAATGAAGCAGGGGTCACTAGGTAAGTGGTGTTAATGGGGCACACAGAGGGGCAGATAGTAGGGGAAATATCCAGGGAAGTGCAAGTAGGCTGACGGTAAGGTCCACTGATGGCTATTTCTTCTCCAGCAACAGCTGTGTATATACACTGCATTTGGAGGTAGGTTTGGACACTCACAACCCTGAGTGGGGGTTGGGACAACAATAATACCTTGTGATGCCAAGTAGTTTAGCTTACATGCCTACAGTGGGTTGTTATGACCACATGTTCTTTGCTGTTATTTAGTGGGATTTGCAACAATACATCTGGTTATACCGTACTTTGCCATGTAAAATAGACTGTGCTGCAGTGGGACTTATAGCAGGAGTGGCTGCTCGTTGGGCGACAGCTCTGTACAATGAACACTCTTGCTTACATCTCTGGGGCGGTCCGGATTGAACCACTCCAGCAAACACCTGCATGCCTAGACCCATAATTACATAAGCATAGTTCCCCCACCCGCACCTCCTCTACAGCACTCATCCTTACTCTGGGTTTAGGTTGGGTCTAAACACACCACTACACACTGCCGACTCTCCACTTCACCGGACCCATCTAGTACATTGTCTCAACCCATGGGTTATCAGGCTTTCCCACCCTTGTAGTCCGGGTACATACACGCCCTGCCTTGAAAGGTCATTGCACGGGCGTACTCCTATAACAAGACAATTTTTGGGGTATCTCGCAAGGGACGCTCCTGTCTCTGTTCCAAGATTAGACTTCTCGAGTCTACTGTGCCCCCCTGGTTGTGTCCTGCTTGTTGTCTGGGGAGCAGTGGATTGTTTACATTGCTTGTGTATTTGTATGTTTCCCCTGTCTGGCTTGGGGGCCGGGTTCATGCTGCGTGTTACATGTTTGTTGATTTTGCCCCTCACCTCCATTGGCATGGCCTGTGAACATATGTCATTCTTAAGTGCTGTATCATATCATAGCTATATATCTGTGTCTATCTACACACATATATATATATAGATATATGTATATGTCTGTATATATATATATATATATATATATATATATATATATATATATATATATATATATATATATATATATATATATATATATATATATATATATATATATCTATAGAGAGAGAGAGAGAAAGAGAGAGAGATATATATTGATGTATATATATCTAATGACGTGGATGTATGGGTGTCTGCATATGTATATATCTATATGTGGGCATTTATATATATGTCTATCTATGTATGTATACATTTGTACTATGGAGAGGGAGAAGTCTATATCTATTTAGTTATGGGTATATATACAAACACACATACCTCTACATATTTAGCTACATTATCTGGAACGATGTCTGTTATTGCTGGGTACTGTGTTTCATGTGCATACCGACCATCCTTGTGTGCCATGTATGCTTTACGATACCTACAACTAAATCTGTTAGTGTACACAGAGTCACACATGAAATCTATTGTTAGTACCTGGTAATCATTCGTCCCATGCGGGACAGCCCGAACATTGGGTATACAACGTTTCTCTACACCCAGAGTTACATAGGTACCCATGGCTATGTGCATGGACTATGGAGTGTGCCACACCTAGGATACTTGCATCAGAACATCATGCGGGATGGGTCCTGGGGGAGGCAATGTGTGGTGGTGTCGTAGCTATGGGCCGGTAATGAGGGTAGGGATGGTGGCTGTTGTGTGCTGCGGGTGGGGTGAAGCAGAACTGTGGGTTATAAATGTGTGGGTTGGGGATGGCCTCAGTTGGATGGACATGTACTGCTTGGCCTGCCTAGTGGGTGGGGGAGAGGGGTATGTGATGTTGACATGTGAAAAATAACAGAGGGCTCATTTAATTCCCTACTTTACTGACAAACGTACAATACAATGAGCTTGGTAGTGCATTGCAGGGCGGGCGTGTTTGGCTGGGCGGGGGGTATGCAAATTCGTATGTGACTTATATTGTTTGGGGTCTTTCAGGCCCATTGATGGTACATGTGGACATATATGTTTCTGTTCATCTACCATTGGTATCTACAGATGTCTGGCCATATATACCTCTGTGGGTATATATATTTGCTTACATATTTCTAACTATGTCCGTATATACCTAGAGACATATATCTAAGTACATATATGTTACTTGATGTGTATATGTGGACATATAGATGTTGACATATATATGTGTAGTTGTCGGCATTTGCATGTATATCTGTTCATATATTTGTATGTATATGTATATATCTCTGGATATATATATATATATATATATATATATATATATATATATATATACATGACTACATCTATAGATATGTTGTATCCATTTAGATAGTGATATATTTGCACACACATGCCCATATAGCTGCAGGTATACATTCTCTATATTGTTTCAGGACTGGGCTGGGGTTATGTTTCTGACAACATATCATTTCTGCATATCTGGAATGGCGTAGTTGCAAATCATTTTTTGTATGGTGTGCATGGACCTGGGTTCTGGCCTTGCAGTAGCTGTTTGTTTTGTTGCTGGGCAGAACAACGGCTATTGTATATGGTGTGCTTAAGGCACTTTCAAGTGGTTGTAAGTTGGTTTGCGCAGAGGTTAGCACTGCTGACTTATGGTCACAGTGTCTTACACCCATTTAGCTTCTCCTTTGCTTAATCTGTGTCGGCAGTGCTTAACCCCTTGCAAATGCACTTGTACATGCTTACTAGTGCTTTCATATGCTTACTACTGCTTATCTGTGCTTACGCCTGCTTACTGCTGGCTTATTCATTATGATACTGACTCTTCACATGTACATTTCCTGTAGTACTCCTGTTCATAAACATTATGTTATTTAGTGGGTTTTACATTACAAATATTGCTTATACCATGCTTTGCCATGTAAAATAGATTGTGCTGCACCTCGAACTGGGAATGCCTGCTCGTTAGGAGAACGCTCTGACCACTACATTATTGCTTACATGCTTCATTTGTATATATCATTCTTGTTATCTTCTTCAGCCTTTTGCGTTGCTTTCACAGTGGCTGAGCAATGGGTACACCCGATCACCTATGGTTAGCTGTACTCAGAGCTTTAGACAACAATACGGGGATTTCTTCATTTTATCTTTATGCCTTGCTGCTGTTGTATGCATGGGGGACTGTTGGTGGGGATATGCGGACACCTATGAGTGGCCTCCCTCATTTATTTCCACTTTCTGCTGTTCTACTTTGCAGGGGCATGTTTATTCTGAGTGCTCTGCTCTCAGACATGCCTTCTGCACTTGCACATGCTCCGTGTATGCCTAGGATGTCGGGCATCGCATTTTCATTAATATGCATGGTGCGCTGCCATCCTCCTCCTAAGCAGCCGCTTCCGTGCAGGCGTGCAGGACTAAACTAGTCCTGCACGGGAGATTAGTAAATCCAGGGGATTATCACTATCCAGATAGTTGTAACATTGGGAACTTATTTGTTTAGCAGTAAAATATCTTTACACATGACTCTAATCAGTGCTTGTTTTGACAGCAATTTCACTAATGCCCAAAATTTCACTAGATAAAATATGAACAAAAATGTAAGCCAATTACAACTGGAAAGCACACAGCTTTGTTTTGTGATTGGTTATATAAAAACAAACCCCAGGATTCAGCAAGATCTGCATGGTGTGTAGGAATAGTGCAATAGCTGCTGCAGGCAATAAGGCCAACGTGCGATCCAGGAACAAGCTCCCGGGACGTGCTCGAGTGCTGCTGCACTATTCCTGCATGGACACAGCCCCTTGTATGCTAATTACTCATTTACTGGTGAAAATCATGCAAATGAGGTGAATTAGCGATCCAGGAAGCAGGCAGGCATCCATGCAGGAATAGTGTAGACTGCAGAAATGTATTCAGCCAGTAGCTTAAAATATTTCTGCAAACTACAAAACGGATGCATGACAGCTCATAAAAAAGCATTCATTATAAGGGTTAGGCATGCCAATGGCTAAATATATGGCCATAGGCATGAACAATAGTTTCAAAATAATTAAAGATAACTATATTTTTTTGTACTGATTTGGCCATTTAAGCGTACGGCGGCTGTTTGAGCAGTGGGGGGGGGGGACTGGCCTGAAAATAAGAAAAAAGCTGGAAATAAGCTTTTAAACCAAAATCATCATTTTGCCATAATAGCCAATGGCATGCATAAGACAATAGGACCATGGAATAGTGGTTGCTAAGGGGGAAGGCTGAGTGTTTGTTTTGTAACCATGCATTAGCAGTCAGTTCTATGCAAATGGGGGGAATGATACTGACTCACAGATTTCCCCTCAGTGCTAGCTTCCACCCAACCGTGTAAGTGTAATAACACCACGGTATAAGCCTAAGAGCTAGATGACCTCATGAGGGAGAGTGTCATGACTGCTGTAAGCTTACTGGAGCACAGTGGCCCGTGTTTGCCCTTAGCTAAGCACAGCTAAGGAAGGGGGTGTGTCTAAGGCTATACTGTCTTATTCCAAGAAAAGCAGAGTGTGTTCATGTAGACAGAGGGCCAGTTGCTGCTAAAAGGTGTTTACATTGCCTAAACGGGTGTGTGCAGCATGCACTGGTTTAAAAAAAAAACAGGAAATAGCAGCTCTGTTCAAATATGAACACTGGGTTTGTGCAGGGCACCTCGGGGCTTAAATGGAAAGACAATGGGAAGGAAAACAGGAAGGTAGTCAAGGAGAAATAGCATAGCTGGCAGGTGAAATCTATCAGAATCAGCCAATTACACAGGCAGCGACCCAGCCCAGCCCAGAAAATTAATATAAACTATGCAAACACCTTTCACTCTCTTTTTTCCCACAAACTCTACACCACCGGTGTACACAAATGGGGAAATTTTACCTAATAAACTGGCAAAATGATAGGGGTTGCTGTCACCCTCATATATCAATATGTGGAAGTGGCTGTGGGTGGTGAGGATGAGAATGCTAATAACAAAGCCACAGTGAAAAGAAGAAGAGTGTACAGACCCAGAGTTACCTAACAGGGGCTACATGAGCTGGTGATAGTGGAACGCTATATGGTGGACAGGGACCACCTACAGCAAATTGTTGAGCTGTGCTGGCCACGCCTCACAAACAGAACCAACAGAGAAGACCCCACCCGAGTGAATACCAAGGTATGTGTAAGCTAAAGAATACTAGCCACAGGTACCTTCTAAAGGACAAATGGGGATATCATGGGGATCTCACATACATCAGCATCCAGGGTACTCCACCAGTTCCTGGATGCCATGTCAGCACATGTTGGTAGGCACATATATTTCCTCAACACTCGTGAGGTGTTGACCAGCAATATGCATCTCTTCCACCAAATAGCAGAATACTCTGAGGTAGTGGGTGCTATAGACTGCATGCACATACACATCAAAGCACTACCCAGCGAGTGGGGTAGGGTCTACATAAACCGCAAGGGCTTCCCCTCCATCAACTGACAGGTCATGTGCAATGCCCAGGGCATTATAATGAATGTGTGTGCTGGCAGCCCTGGAAGTTATCATGACTTCCGTGTCTGGCTTATGATGCAGCTGCACCACAGATTTGCTAGTGGGGACATCCCATATGGCCACCTAGTGTGGGATGCTGATTACGCAGTGGAGCCATGGCTGATGACACCCATCAGAACTGTGCACACACCTGAACAAGAACACCATAATGAGGCACACGTACAAAACAGAATAATAATAGAGCATGTGTATATCTGTGAGTCAGCTGCAAGAAGCTTCCATATCACACATGCACTCAGCTCACCCCACCGTCATCCACAGGTTTATCACAGGTCATATCCCTGCTGTTGAGAATGAGTACAGCATGACCCCCCACTTCTGTATGGGAATACCCACAGAATGCAGCATGCTGAAGAAGTGCCCCATGCAGGTGTGTCCCTAGCTGTAAGCAGCACCCTGCCAGCATCCACACCAATGGATTAATAAGGACAGAAACTATTGCTATTAACACCTTTTACACCTACCCTGTCACCCCAGGAGAAACCAGTGGCTTGCAGCCTGGGACTGTAGGAGTGACAAAATATACTGGCCTGCTACAGATGGCCTGCATCACTAACAAATGTCCTACAGTCCTCTATCAAAGGCCTGTGTCTCACCCGTACTGCCAATGCATTTTATCTTATAGGGTCCCAAATAACAACATAACACAGTCCACAGAACACAAATGCAAGGCCATGTCAGCAAACCCCAGTAGCATGCCCACCATGTCTTACTGCATGAACTGTGGACCAACCCCTGAGAATACCACTGGGATGAAGGGACAACTATAGGGATACTTATCAGATATCACTCGCATAATGTTAGGAAGTAGATAGTATAACAGAGGGGGGTGTAGAAGCGTAGACTCTAATGTGTGCCCATACTACCCCTGCCTGCAAACCCAATAATGGGTAGCTAGAAACCTGCTCATAATCCACAATGTGAAAAGGAACTGTCTAGATATATGATCCCTGCCTCTGGGTAACCTGTGTGAATCTGTACAGGTGAGAAGTATGGCCACAGCAGGATATGGCCATTCTGTCACGTTAATAGATGTACAAGCAGGGGATCCTCAGCCCCCACAGTATCAAGGTGCTGGACTATTTACACAGACCTATCAGCAAGTGTCTGTGGCTCCCCCTCCAGAATGGCATCAGTGTGCAAGAATATGTAGGCTGCAGATTCCAATACTGGACACAGCTTTATTCATCTTTTATTTCCCAGGAAATTACTGTGAGCAAATAAGTATATCTGTCAGTAGTTGATGACATAATACATCACAGTGTAAAACAGTACATATGTTGGAATATCTCTGCTAACAAAAAAACATGCAGCTCAAGCAGCAAAGGCACAATAGTTAGAATATCACACTATCCTTGCCCATTGTGACTCCATATTGTCAGCCTATCTACAGCTATCCTGCCGAAACAAGTTGCTAGCTGTAAGTGTAGAACACAACTTCCTGCACTGGAGTACAGCCTACCTGTAATGGATTCACACATTCAATACAGAAGGTCATACTGGGCAAATTCCCACACCTAGAGAAATGAAGCCCATGTTTGACAACAAAATACAGAAGGTCATACTGGGCATGCTCCCACACTTAGAGAAATGAAGTCCATGTGTGTCAACAACAGTGGACTATACATATCTGTCAGTCACAGATTTCTGTGCACACACACCACATTGCACACCATTCATGCTTTGCACATGCATTGGATAGGTATACACACATATATACAAGGACAACACACTATAAGAGGTCAAACACACACAAACAGAGATGTGTGGAAGAGAGAGACAGACAGTGACAAAGAACCTCCCATCATGAGGCCTGTCCCACCCACACACACATCCATTTGGCTAATATCACATGATGTGCCGATGTATATCACTGTAGACATTTGCTTCTGGTAGCCCTCAGCACTAAAGTGTCTGTGGTGCTTGTGATAACTGTGTAACATGACAGTACAAATCAGTATTCATCTATCAGTCATATACCGAATCATGTCAAATGTAAAGTTGTGTGTGACTGAGTGCTGTGTGTGTGTTTCCAGAGGAATGGTTTATGGCCCATTCACACACACTGCACTCCCCATTGCCTACTTTAGGAAGCCTGCTGATGTCAGCAAACTTGAAATACCCCTTTGGACAAGGTTCATCACTAAAAGCTCTGTGGTGCTTGCACTAACTGTGTAATGCTATAGTGTGACATACTAGTTAGGTAGGAGTTCTAATCCCAGAAATGGAAACTGTGTGTGTGTGTGTGTGTGTGTGTGTGTGTGTGTGTGTGTGTGTGTGTGTGTGTGTGTGTGTGTGTGTGTGTGTGTGTGTGTGTGTGTGTGTGTGTGTGTGTGTGTGTGTGTGTGTGTGTGTGTGTGTGTGTGTGTGTGTGTGTGTGTGTGTGTGTGTGTATAGACAATACTCTATAGGAATCAATGATTTTGGAGGACATTCACTGTAACTACACCTCCCATTGCCTACTTTAGCAAGCCTGCTGATGTCAGTCACCTTGAAATACCTCTTTGGAGAAGGTTCATCTCTGTAAGCTGTGTGGCATGTGTGATAACTGCATAATGCTATAGTGTGATGTACTAGTTAGGTAGGAGTTCTAATCTCAGACATTGCAACTGTGAACTGTATGTGTGTGTTTGCATGTGTAGTGATCAATGACTTTGAGGCCATTCACAGTAGCTACACCTCCCATTGCCTTACTTTAGTAAGCCTGCTGATGTCAGTTACCTTGAAATACCTCTTTGGAGAAGGTTCACCACTGTAAGCTCTGTGGCTCATGCAATAACTGTGTAATGCTATAGTGCAACATGCTAGTTATGTAGGGGTTCTAATCCCAGACTTGGCAACTCTGAAACTGTGTGTGTATAAGAGTGTGTGTAATTGATAACATCTGATGTTGTGGACATTTACACTTACTACTCTCCCCTTACCCCTCCTTTAACAGTGCTGCTGATGTTAGTCACCTTCAAAGATACCTGTTGACAGCTCTTTAACAGGTAAGCTCCATGGTGCATGCCATACATGTGGAACAATGTTATAGCAGTAACTGCACAGGTATGGGTTTGAATCTCATCTGTGGTAAGTGTTTGTGTGTGTACTTCAAACTTTTTGTCCCCATTTACACCCACTACACATCTCAGAGCCTGACTTTAGCAGTCTTGCAGATATCATCCACCTTAGAAGTATCTGTTGCCAACCCTAAACCATAACAGGTCAGTGGTGCATGTTGTAAATGTGTAACCACAATGGTCTGTAAAGATTGTTAGATACGGGTTTGAACCTTATCCCTGACAAATGTAAATGTGTGCTTTGGGTAAAATGAATTTTGGATCTCTCAGCTAGTACATCACCCAATGCCAGTATTCACAAGGGCTGGTGATGTTCCACACCTTAGATGTCCTATGAGCTCCATGGTGCATGCATTTATTGTGATATACTGTAGTAGCAATATATAGCTAGGTAGGTGTTTAAATCTCAGTACTGGCAAGTGTGTGTGAGTATGTCATCAGTATCCTGTTTGGAGGCTGCTGTGACTGTGTAATAACAGGATGCATTGTGGGGCAGGTTTTACTACATTATTATGTTGACGACCTAGTATATGTCACAATGTCCACCTTACAAGGTCAACAGATGTCAAACGCCAGAGAGGATGGTGTACACAATCCATAGCCCTACATGTCACATTATGGACTGATGAACAATATAGGCAACCCTTGTATTACTCAGCGAATACTCTCCACACACATCTCATATGCAAACCCACTTAGCTAGGCAACAACCACTATATTGGTACTTCCCTGCATATTGCCTCACAGATAGTAACCACAGTGTGGTTGCAGTGGACTACATGCCTGTTGAACACAACAATGTCATTGACATCAGAAAGTACTTTGATGTATTACATCTCCTGACTTGAGTGTGTGTTATCCAGCAAATAAAAGGATATGGCGCCCTGTTCCATAACTACAGTAGGCACATAAATCCTTACAGTGGTCCTTTTGCTATGTTCCCCACTGGATGCCTGCAACAACTTTAGAGTCTGCAAATGTAACCCACAAAGGGAATACCATGCCTTATACACATGCCCTATATGGACAGACACCACTAATTCCAATGAATACTTGTATCATGCTGTCAATGCAGGTGCAAGCTACACCTCAGTTTCATAGCCAGGTCTTACCAAATGAGGTCAGGAATGCCACATCAGAAGAAAACAATCTGTCCACACAACATGCCCCAGAGACCTCAATTACACTTCCACATGTCACAGAACATGTCTGTGGGACATGTGCACAACCCAGACACTGTCCATGTTATGGAATATAGATCACATACATAGGAAGCAGTGCACATCACTGGTCACCCACAATAGTAACCCAGATGAGTGGATGGTGAATACAATACCCACTTGTGGGAACCAATCCAGGGACTACACCTCTGAGCCACACTGAAAACCATTGTCATGTGGCCTGATGCCAAGTTATTCCCTTTGCCTATCCTTTTACAGCCTTCAGGCCCATTCACATACTACACACCTGTGAAGCAACGAACCTATGCCTCTCATCACTGGCAAGTGTGTGTGTGTGTGTGTGTGTGTGTGTGTGTGTGTGTGTGTGTGTGTGCGTGTGTGCGTGTGTGCGTGTGTGTGTGTGTGTGTGTGTGTGTGTGTGTGTGTGTGTGTGTGTGTGTGTGTGTGTGTAGAGATTAATGATTTTGAAGCCATTCATAGTCATTACACCTCCCATTGCCTTACTTTAGCACACCTGCTGATTTCATTTACCTTGAAATACCCCTTTGGACAAAGGCCAACCCTATAAGCTCCGTGGTGCTTGTAATAACTGCGTAATACTGTAGTGTATCAAAGTAGTTAGATAGGAGTTCTAATCCTGACCTTGCCAACCATGATAATGTGTGTGTTTCCCTGAGAGAGAGAGAGAGTGTGTGTGTGTGTGTGTGTGTGTGTGTGTGTGTGTGTGTGTGTGTGTGTGTGTGTGTGTGTGTGTGTGTCTTTGTTGACACCTGCTTTCCTGGACATTCACATATACTATACTTCTCTTATCTCGCCTTTAGCACTGTTGCTGATGTCACTGACCTTCAAATTTACATTTGAAGAGTCCTCCAACATGCCAGCTCATTGACATGTGCAATAACGGTATAACACTGTAATAGCAATATATAGTCAGGTAGGGGTTTTAGAATTAGTACTGGTGTGTGCGTGTTTGTGTGTTTGTCATTAGTATCCTGTGAGGGTGTTGGGGTGATTGGAAATGACTGCATCCATTGCAGTGTGGGTTTTGCTACATCATTATATTGAGGACCTATATGTCCCATTGTCCACATTACATGGCCAATATTTGCCAAACACTGTAGAGATTGCTGTAGACAATCCTCAGCCATAAATGTGTTCAGCCAAGTGCAACTACCATGTGACAGTGTGGATTAGTAAACAATATGGGCAACTGTTATAATGCCCAGATACCACTCTCCATCCCATGGATCATACACAAACATGCTTGCCTCTTACTCTTTTACTCCTTTCCTTTCTTACTTTGTCTCTTTGTCTCTCTTTCTCTCTCTTCCTCTCTGGTGGATGTGGAAAAGTACATCTGATTTGTACAGGTAGCAGCTTCAGTTCTGTCAGTAATGCTCATGATCAGCTGATGGCCTGTGCATGAACTGCAGTCCCCCAATTGCTAATTGTATGTGGAACAGCTGTGGTATCATTCCCATGGCCAATTGCATGGAAACACACACCTATAACTAAGCACTTCCTGTGGGTGTTGGCCCATTTCCTTCACTGTGAACAGGGCTTGATGTGGATGTTTGACAAACAGCATCACAGAGGGTATTTGGAAAGACCTCTTACAACATACACTGTGGAGACAGACCAACAAACAGGAGGGGTATGTTCCAGACATGGGGACAGAATGTAAGTATTGCTGTTCTACATTTGAAATAATGTTGGTTTAACAGGGTTTGTGTGGATATGACTGTTCTACATTATTTAAAGTCTGGCATGACAGTGTGGTTGAGGAAACTCTCACCTGTAGAGCTATCTGCAGACTGGCCAGAGTTTGGAGTCTTACATGTGAGGTGTTACTCACACATTTCCTATCTGTAGAAATGCAGTAGCATACTTGATTGCAGTCGGTACATGATGACATACATGTGAGTTACTGACTTCATATTCCTCAGAGGAGATATGTCACAACAAACCTTGTTAAACTAGGAAATGTCTCAATTTATCACAGCAATATGTAAATTTTGACCCTGCGTTTGTGCCTCTGACCCCAAGTCTGTCACCCTTTGTCCATATGTCATGCAGTAAGAGGTGCATATGTACAGTACATCATTATTTACTGACATCATATCTGATAACGAGCCAGTGAGATATCAGACTGCTAGGCATGTTATGTATAGTAGGCCTTATAGTTGTGAACTAAACCTGGACATTCTGTTGTAGTGTGTACAGTAGTGAGGTATGTGTACTTATGGTGATTGTTTAGTGTGTATTGTGAAAATGTTACTTGGCCTGTGTACAGACTGTAGTAGATGTCATTGTGCTTGGCCCTGTTCTATCTGATGTTGCATGCTGCTCCAGTTTATGGTACCCTATCGGTGTATATGTTTGTAGGGCCAGACCGACACATGTCCCATACCACAGTCAGGCATCAGACTACACTGTGTATTGGCCCAGTATATGTATGGTTAGTCTGTGAGTGGTACATAGGAGGATGTTTTTTTCACACAGTCCATATACTGTAATATTAATTAGGCGTACCATTATGTGACTGCGGCTGTGTCCATATTGGTTGTGGGTATGCACTTTCATACTGGTGTCTGTTACTCTGCGCTGTTACATGCCTGTAGTGGCTGCTATATTTGCAAGTACATGTGTATTCCCCCATAGGAAACTTAGGCCGCTGTCTGCCTGTAGTTTGCACAGTGCTTTGTGCCATGCCTAGCAGCTCAGGTGTATTTACCTAGTGCAATATTATGTCCAGATATTTGTCAAATGTATTGTTGCCTGGCCACCATAAGTGTTGTGTATTTCTGACAAAGCAGTGTAATGCTGTAAAGATGCATGTCACTAACTAGTGGGAAGTATGTGAGCTTGGGACCTCTGCTCCTCCAGTTAATGTGTTAGGACAGACAGGAGTGTGTGAATGCATAAACTGTGTGATCTTATTTATTCCAGTATTTTAGAGCTATCCCCATTTACATGGCTGTAAATGTCCACTTTGTCAGGCTTGGTCCACGTGTCTTGCACTAAGGTATTCTGTGTATACCTCTGGACTGACCAGAGTATGTCAGACTGTCCACAGTTATTGTTCATATCTGTGCTGTATTCCACAGAATCATTACTGTAATTTGTGTGGGATTGCACTATGATGATCTTATGATGTCTGTCAGTATTTGATGGCATACATGTCAGTATCAGATGTGACTTCCCACACATGTCTGTTAACACAACCCCTGTGTTACTGTAGCAACATTCTACATTTATACCTGCAATACTTACATGACATCCCTTTGAACTAAGAAGTTGTGACTATTGGTGCTGAAGTATGACTCCAGTACATGTTACGGGCATATATGTGTATATATATATATATATATATATATATATATATATATATATATATATATATATATATATATATATATATATATATATATATATATATATATATGTGTGTGTGTGTGTGTGTGTGTGTGTGTACATACATACATACATATAAATATTTATTTATTTATTTATTTATTTTACATTTGTTTACCGGGCTAGTCTAACTGGATACATGTCCATTTTCAGTAGAGGCCTGGGGAGATAAGCTCCTAGGTAAGACAATGAATTTAACACAATTCTATCTATGGATATAGAAGACAAATAATTCTATTTACAGCGCCAATTACAGGTTATCATAGTAAAAAAATTAACATTGTAGAATACAGGCATAACAAAGGAAGCAGTTAAAATCCCAAAATTTACAGTGTAGAATACAGTCATAGCAAATTAAAGTAATATAGATTAGGTGTTCTAGAGATAGTTAGTAGAACTAGTTTCATAAGGAAGAAATTTCTTTAGATGAGTAGATGGGATGGGAAGATCAGAGTATTTAGTGACTCTTGAGCTAGTCAGGTTTAGAGCATGGGCATAACCAGTGAGTTTTGAGATGCACTTTCAGATTGTTTTTGAAACAGGAAAGTGAGGGAAGTGTGGAGAGTTTGTTTGGTAGGAGATTCCAGGCTTTTCCAACTATATTAGAAAAAAGTGAGTCACCAGCCTTGTTGTTTGTTTTAGTAGTATGTGCTAGAAGTTTCTGAGAAGACCTTAAGGAATCTAGGTTTTTATAGGGAGTGATTAGTGTGGAAATAATAGGTGTTTTGGAAGGTGTGTAAAGGGTTTTGTGAGCTATAGTTAGTTGATGGTATTTAATTAGATTTTGTAGTTCAAGCCATCCTAGCTGTTTTAAATTAAGGCAGTGATGGGTTCTAAATGGGTTACCTGTTGCAAATCTGGCAATGTTATGGTAGGACATTTCCAGTTTGCTGAGCTTATTTTTAGATAGCTTAGTAAAAATAGGTGAGGCATATATATATATATATATATATATATATATATATATATATATATGTGTGTGTGTGTGTGTGTGTGTGTATGTGTATGTGCAGGTATACATATATCAGCATTTGTATATGTATATCCTTATCTTTGTTCTGTGTATACATGAGTGTTGTATATAACTTACCAGATATATCCAACCATATTCATCAGATATGTGTATATATAGATATAACAACTAATTCAACACTATTTTAACTAACAAGTTGGAGTAACAGAGCTGTTGGACATGCTGCACCTAAAGAAATCCCAATCACTCTGAGCTACATGCTCTAGGGACCTAAACCTTGTCACCACAATAAACATGACATGCTGGAGGGATAGATTCCTGTCCCAGAGACTTCCCATACTCTGGAACAGACTACCCATCTATGTCAAGCAAAGTTCTTCATTAGCACTCTTCAAGAAAAATCTTGATGAGTGGATGGGAATAGGAAATACACCCCGGGGATCACTTCTTTGTCTCTGCTCGACAGTGGTTCAGGAAAATAACTTTCTTGGGTGGCGTAAGCCAGGGAACCTTGTTGGCTAGACTTACGTAGGCCCTTGGGCCGATAGCCTAATACCTACCTATGAACCTATGAACAAGTACTACACAATTGTAGAAGTCAAAGCAGTTGTTCACTACTATTCAATATGTGTACTGACAAATATATTGGAAAAAAAACAACATCTTCAGAGCTGTGATGGCTTGGTGGTTAACTGCTATTATTCTAAAGTACAGGAAACTGGGTTCAAAACCTGCAAGTATTTTGTTGCTAGGCAGAACAAGAACTGTTGGATACAGAGTGGTTAAGGCAGTTTTGAGCAGCTTTAAGTGGATTTGCAGTGGTTTGCGTGACGGTAAGCAGTGCTAACGTACTTTTAAATGAAAAGTCGCTTACACCATTTCAGCTTCATGTATCAGTGCCCAAATCTGCTTAGCGGTTACGTTTAGGCAATGCTTACTCCTGCTAAGCATACCTCAGCCCTGGTAACCACTGATCACATTCTAGTCTGATGAAATAGCAGGGTAATGACATCTTTAATAAGTGTATTTGATGCCATGTACATAACATGATTCCATGTGCTGTTATTACAGTAGAAATGGGTGTGAGTATACTGTTTGGGACACCTGAATATATATGGCTAATGCAACAATCTTTACCATTTGTCTGTGCTTCATACATGGGTAGTATTCCAGGTTATATACAGTCACACTTGCATGTAGTGTATCATTATGTTACTACTGTTAACAGTGCTTACTCAAGTAAGAGTAGATGGTAGATTTTAGTACTGGAACCAAACACCCCTACATGCAAAGCTGGACTCTGAGTCCTGACTATCGTGTTCTTGGTATGTGAGCTGTGTGTCATTAAGTATTTGCTACTGGATATTGATCTGACATGCAGATATTAACTTTATACTACTGTATGTACAGGACATCATTGAGGGCTTCTGTCATGTAGTAATGGCATGTGTGTCAGTGTCAGACATCTATCTGTCAAAACATTCATCCTAATGCATAGCCAGTTGGTTAGCTGATATTTGTCTGTCCACTGTACAGATGTTCAGATGTCATGTACCCATCTTGGCTGCTTACAGGCAATCTATGCCTGACAGACACTGACATGTATGCCCAGCTGTGTTATGAATGCCACAGCTAGGAAAAAACAACCTGTATGCACCACATGCCATGGATACATCAACTACACTACCACATTCAACAGAACATGCTTGAGTACAGGTCTCCAAGACAGACACTGACCATGTTATGTAATATATGTTGCATACATGTCAATTGGAGCATCTCACTGGCCCTCTGCAAGAGGCAACCCGATGACTGGATGTTGCATTTAACTCTTACCCTGAGGATCACTCATGTGGCATCAATTGATAGATGGCCTGCTGACAAATGGCAGGTGGCATGATACCACTGTACCTGCATCCCTTACTCTTCTCATCTCTCCATGGACAATATCCTGGTATACGCCTAGGAACACCTGCACCTTTGGACCCTAGTACTGACAAATGTATCCGTGTGCATTGCGGAGAATAACAGTGTCTGTGTGTGTTTGTAAAGCTGCAGATGATAATACCCTTACGACCTTCTCACACACTACACCTCCCATTGCCATAGTTAGAAATGTCTGCTGTTGTAATGAACATTAAATGTACCTTGTCATACTCTTCCCTGCATGGGCTACCTGGAGCTTGCCGTACCAGCACAACACTGTTGTACAAATGGGTAGAGAGGCATGGGTTACCCTCTGAGTCCTGTAAAGTTTGTGTATTTGTGCAAATATGTTTATTTGTAGGATGCAGCTGTCTGAGGCCACTTTCTCCAAATACAATACACCTTGCCATACAGTATAAGTGATGCTGCTGACAGTAGGAGAGCCATGACAAACCATCACCCTACTATCTCTGTGGCATGTGCAATAGATGCATATCCCTGAAGTAGCACTCTTGAGATAGATAAGGGGTTGTATTGCAGTCCCGGTCAATGTGTGATTATGGGTATGTCAGAGAATTATCATGTGTTTCAGTGAGTAAAATATCCAATGTGGAGTATGGGTGCTGGGTATACTGTGTTTACACCATGGTATCCCCAGTACATATTACAAGGTCCACTGTATGGGGACCACTGTCGCTATCAACCATACAAGTAAATGATTACACTATTCAGCCCAATGAAGCATGTGCTGTGTGCAAATTATTTGTAACAGAATGCGCTCACTGACAAGGTAGTTTGCTCTGATAAATCCAGGTCTTTCAGATGTGTCTATGACTACTGTTATGTGTTTGTCAATGTGTATATGACAGTATGTCACACCATGTATTGTTCATTAACAACCAGTACATCCCCCATTACCATACTGTACAAGGCCTGGTGATATTCTTCAGTTAACAAGAAACCTGGGACACACCTTATCCTAAAAGCTGTGTGGTGAGTGCAATTAAGGCCAAACACATTAGTAGCAATAAGTACCTAGGTAGGGTTCTACTCTCAGTGTTGCCAGGTA
Source organism: Protopterus annectens (assembly GCF_019279795.1). Lineage (NCBI taxonomy): Eukaryota > Metazoa > Chordata > Ceratodontiformes > Protopteridae > Protopterus > Protopterus annectens. The sequence continues at coordinate 47,511,055 of NC_056736.1, forward strand.
AGAGTGCGTGTTTATGTGATGGGATCTGCTACAGCTTGCAGAAAATACATGTCCCAGGAAGTCATCTGTCTGAGAACTAACTGTCAAATGCTAACATTTCAAATGTATCATCTTGTGGAAATTCATTCCATCAAAACTAGTAGTAGATGTGTAAATGTTCTCTTCCCCACTGCATAGCTGTATAGAGATACTGAGGTTGGTATATATAGCTGGGTGTGGATCTAGTGGAAACAGTCACCATCATTGGATTATTGTGTGCATCCCCCCACTTAGTCATCTGTAATACGGTACAGTTTATATTAACAGGTTAAGTAGTTGTCAATCACACTATCTGCAGTTCTACACTACCCTACATGCTCCAAAGTGTAAGGCTGTGCCACCCACACCAACACACCTGTGTTTACCAAGTCAAGGATTGCACTACATTGGGAAACAGGACATATACCCTGCCAGTACCATCGTCAATGACATTAAGCTAGCAGACTGGTTATTTACTGATGTGATGCTGTCCCTATTTTCTCTTGCTGGAATTACAGAGGATAAAATGGGTTCACTGCAAAATTACAGACATCCAAGTGTACAGTATTCTCTGTGTATTGAATCAACAACAAAGCCTCTGTGTGTGTATGTGTGTGTGTGTGTGTGTAAGTGTGTGTGTGTGTGTGTGTGTGTGTGTGTGTGTGTGTGTGTGTGTGTGTGTGTGTGTGTGTGTGTGTGTGTTATACACAACCATGTGCTCTGTACCACGCAGTGCACTTACCATTGCCCACTGTAGAAGGGCTGCTGACATCAGCCACCATGCACTCACCTGTATACACACCTCAGACCTATCAGCCATGTGGCACATGCAGTAACTGCTATACAGTCATGTTACTTGTGTTCAGCTGCACCCAGGATATGGCACAGTCAAGATGTCACCACAGTGCCATACTCCTTGTAAGAAACAACAGCAGACCAACATCCTGCTGACGTATAGACACCTACAACACAAATAGAATACATTATGGAGACCACAATCAGTCAGTGTTAATAACAGCTACATATCATACATAATATGGCATACATAATACATAGCTACATAATCATGACTGGACAGATACACATCCTGACATGTAAGCATTAAACTTTACTGTTGAAAACATGTTACACAGCATAACATTGGTAGAACTTAGTACATTTACCCTGTGCATCAGAACCATATTAGTCTGTCCCTGCATCAATGTTATGGATGATAGGGATATGTCACAGGTATCATCACATGCACAGGGTGTGTTGTGAGCTTGTCAGTGACATAGGCTGAGATATTTGTTTGACATCATGTGTGTGTGTGTCTGTGTGTGTGTGTGTGTGTGTGTGTGTGTGTGTGTGTGTGTGTGTGTGTGTGTGTGTGTGTGTGTGTTAGGGGGGTTTCATTATTAATTGGGTTGTGCTGCTGTGGTGTGTGTAGGTATGGGGTTGCCCTACCTGTGTTGGTAATGTGTGTGTGTATGCATGCACACAGTTCTGCCATGTGGCTGCCCTATAGAGGGGTTTTTTGGACAGCTGCAGACCATACATGGCAGGGTGCGCAGTTCATTGTCTCTGGTCACGGACATGAGAACTGTGCCTGCCAGAGGTTCCACGGGAACTTCCAGGTAGAAGGCCAGATATGGTACTCTCCCCTGATGATGACAAATGTATGCTGGATCCAGATCCCTCTTGGGAGTGTCCAGGGCCACGTGCATGTGGCCTGCTATGTTGTGGTGTGGACAGCACCCCCCCACAGTGCTGTTGCTTGGTCTGCCACTACAGGAGCGGCTCTGACTTGTTGCATGTCCACATAGACCTTCATCTGTTGGATGTTGCTGACATACGTACACATGGCTGTCGCCCTACTCCAACCATATGCTCAAACACAGACATTGCAGGGTCAAGGATTCCCATCATCTCACCCAACCACCTATCCAGGACCTCTGCAAAATACTGGTGGGCACCTGCAAGATCACGGATGTTGTCAATAACAGCAGAATGAGTAGCCCTCTGGAGCCTCAGACTCTGTCTTGTATAATGTTCCATATGTGCCCATGTCTCCATGACGGCCTGAAACATGCATCTGGTGACACTTGCTGTGGCATTTCTGCCAGGGGCATGATGACCAGCAGCCCTCCTACTAGAACCCCTGTACATCTGCATGTGTGGTACCTTACCAGTCATCTGGCTATGGCTGCTGTGTCCAGATACACTTGCCATAGTCACCACACTGTCCTGTCCCATGCCACCACCCACCAATTGTCCCTCATCTATGGCCACTAGTGATGGGGTATGTATAGGCAATGTGACTGTGCATGGGGATGGGGTGGATAAGAGTAGGATGTCAACCAATGGCAAAGCTTCAGCCCCTGACAGCCCTGCCTGTGCCTCACTTTAACTATCATCATTGTCAGAGTCTGCATGGGCACTAACATCAGTTTGCCTGCAGGAGGGACCCTGACCCACCTTCCCACCTGTGAGGAGAAAACAAGAAACGCACTTTAAGACCTGTACATCATTGCTTAACTGTACACATGCACACACACACACACACACACACACACACACACACACACACACACACACACACACACACACACACTTACAGATGAGGTTGCACAAAGATATTACACACAGACCTCTCATTACCCAACTGTCAACATGCATGACATATGGCAGTCAACCACATGCACTGCAGCTATAGTCAGTTCCTGTTGCCAACATTATACATCTCTGTGATGCGTGAGTTATGTTAGTAGGTGATACCCCTTCCCCTGGAACACACTGCACCCATGTACACAGTATTGCTGTGCACCTGTTCAGCACCCTGGCATGTACTGTGTACCATACCTCACTGGTGTACACACCATTGCTGAATGTGTATATGTGTGTCAGTTATGTTTGCTCTGTTGCACACAGCTTCTATGTGTTTGTCTGACACATAAATGGGATGATATGAGGTCAATAGTGAATGCCTGATGTCTGATTTGCAAATCTCATCATTAGCAGGGCATGTATGAGCAATAAAATATAATTTAACTGACAACCTTGAAAGCTTAATGTGGCTATGAGGAGTGTACATACCCTTATTGACATGACAGCCTCTTCCCTGATATGCCATGGGGCCACAATACTGCATATGTTAACATTACATAAACCTGTTATGTGACATATGACTTGTACAGTCAAATGCAGTATCAAACAAATGTGTTAGTTGTGTAGATGCTAATTGAGATGCATACAATGTGTGGGTACATAAGTCTGCACACCCTTAACATGATGGCTTGTTGCATCAACTGTTAAGTGTACTACAGCAGTCACTATTCCTGGAAGGGTTATATTAGCATGGCCCATCTGCACTTGTCAGTATTTGATCACTCCGCCCTACAAATGTCACCCATCTCTGCCAGATTGCAAGGTCAACTCATGTGCACAGCCCTTGAAGGTCACACAGTGTCTTCACTATTGCTGTGGAGTCAGGGTTATGTGTGCCACAACTCATAACCTTCACTGTGTTCAGATACAGCCATTCTTAGCAAGCTTTGGGTGTCTGCTTCAGTTCACTGTTGTGTTTCAGGATGACACCCCTCCCCATCCTCAACCTTTTTACAGATGCTTGACAACTATGGGCCACACCTAAGTGTCATTTTGCAGTGTCCCAAATTCAGAACACCATGTGTACCAGCTTAGTTCCTGCTAACGAATGGCAAACATGCAGGTGTACATTGGCACCAGCAAAGTACAGATGGGGATGGTGGGCCTGAGGTGGAGTGAGATGTTGCTTGTGCAGCACATGTATCTTTATTAATACTGTCTGCAGGTTTCACACTTGGTCTTGGTACACCATTACACATTTCAACACATGCCTTTGGGGGACTTTTGGTGTTATGCATATGCTACCTTTAGAGAGATGTGGATGATATTTCCTGTGGAACAACTTTGCCATCTGATTACCCTAACCCATAGGCCACACTCATGCAGAGTCCAGGGGATTGTCAACATAGATACTGCACAGGCAGTACTTGCTAGACATTCCTGCAACTCCCTCAGTGGTCCAGCATGTTTTTAGCAGCCTCCATGACCAGTTTGCAATGTGTGTCATCATCTGTCTTGGATGGCGATCTGTTTATTTTCTACATTAATGTTGTCCCATACTTCCTCGTCACATACATGACTGTCTGCACTGTTTGCCATGGTATATGCAATGTTGAGGTAAGGCTACGTCTCCCGCTCCTGAGTGCTACCTGTTGGATATGTGATCCATTCCATGATTTGTAAAATGTGTGCAAACCATGGCTGCATCTGTTGCAGGTGAGTGGGCAAATGTCATGGACATATGTCTTGAACAGCAGACCATTTCTTGGTGTGAGATTGAGGATCTGTACTTGATGGAAGGTGCATACACATGAAGAGAGAATGCTGTCAGTACCTCAAAAGCTGTTTCCACAAGATGTTATTTGGAGTGTGCGCACACATATGCTTCCAGTGTTTGTTAAGATATGTAGTCCCCATATGTACGGTCCTAACATAAGATTCCATATTACACATTCATTGCTTATGTTAGGATCATATTAAAGGTTGTAAGAGTTGTGGAATGTGGTGTTGTAATATGCCAGTGTGTAGATCTGTAACAGTTGTCATTGTAATAGTGGCATATACACTGTTGTAGCCGCTGTATAAGGGTAATGTTTCAGACATGTTCCTGCTGTAGACCATTATGTTCATCTCTGTCCACACATCTAGCATTGACAGGTTATTAGTTATATTGCAGTACTCTTACATATCCTTCATATATGCCACCATGGTGACCACTGTGATGCAGTGCAGTTAACAGCAACAATAAGTGAACAAGTACAGCATGCATTATGAGTAGATGTGTTAAATGTTTGCATGGCAAATACACTGGCCATAACATGGCTGGTGTATTGGCAAACCTGAACAAAAAACACCGTACTCACTAGCTACAGGCTGCTGCCCCAGAGGTATATCAGAGGGACCTTCATAGTTGTTTGAGAGATGTGGTGTCAGTAGCCACAACTGAGGCATTGGTACAGGGTGGGAGCAGCATTTCAGTACATCAACAGTACAAACCCATACTACTAAAGATTATGCACATCTGTTCATTACTACACTGCAGCAACAGACTATATATTTTATCTGACATATGCATGAAGAAATTTTACAAGTGCAGATGGATAAGCAACAGTGGTCTACTTATGTGCCCTGTGGCCTTACCTGCATGCTCCTCATCTATTGTTTGTGTAGAACTCACCTCCACAATGCTATCAGCTGGTTCTTGGCTTTGCTCATGGGCAGGTGCCCCAAAGCTGGTGAGGAGCTCCTCAGTATCTGTCAGTGGGGGCTGGATGGCATGAACCCCACCTGTGGCTAGCTGATCCCCTCTAATTGCAGCAGCACACTGACAGGCATGGCGGAAAACGTCAGTGCAGCAATGTGGATCTGCTCATAACTGTGCTTATGCAAACTGACATCCTTTACACTGTAGACAAGCTCGTTCCACAGGGCAGTCCTCTTCTGCAGATCATGGGCTGTACAGCCAAATAGGGTTTGGTGGTGCTGCACCAGGTAGTTAATGATAACATCATTTTCATGGGGGGAATACACTGGCAGCTGCTCTATAGACATGGTACCTGAAAGGCATAAACAGGAAAAAAAGGTCTGAGAACCTCATACTGCAAGCATATAATAGTTGTTAATTGACATCTCCCCTCCCACCATATCTGCAACAATAATCTGAAAACACAAATCAATGGGTATGTTTACAGCAAACCTATTGTTGACTATATCCTATTGTACTACAAATATTGAAATGTGTCATGTTCCATGTTGAAACACTATCATTGGTGGCCTGTTGCAAAAAATGTCACCTGCATGCCATTGTAAGGGTCACTATGGTTCCATAGATGCATGTGTTCAGCTTGCTATGTGACTGCTCCAAATCTGGTGTTCTGTGTTAATAGGGATATCTATGCATGCTGTTATAACTAATCCTGGATTGTGTGGACTATCACCACCTACATATGTTCTAAAACTGTGACATGCTAGCATGATTGGGAAGGCTGTTCCCAGCAGAACCACCTCTCCTACCTCATCTGGCCATGTTACCAGGCCACAGCACATTTGGGACCCAACCCGGGACCTCATCATCTGCTGGTCCTGCACTTCCTTCAGGTGGAACCACCTCAGGGGATGGTGCACATCCCCTCCCCCCAAGGAGCACACACGGACAGGATCCTGTCAACTGAACTCAGGTCCAGGGTCTGGTGCATAGGGACCTCCACAGAGAATTGGGGAATCTGGTACACCACCTTGAGGCCCTCAATACACAATTACAGGGTCCGTGTGCTCCTCCTGCAAAGCCCCCAGCTCAGCCACCTTCAGGGCCATGAAGGTGCAGTGCTGACTGCCCATGGGTGGGGATCTTGGTCCTACTGTTTCTATTTGGGGGCTCATGGGCTTCCACTTTCCAAACACCCCTCCCCATCCAAAGTGTTTACCCACCACATGTATCATATACCACACTGTATATTGTCTTGTCTGTCTTGTCTGTCTTCAAACCAAACCTACCTCCCCAAATATATCTACTATCCTTCCCTAAAATCCCACTCTCACCTTCACAAACAAAGGACAATGTGTTCCCAACATAAATTTCACACCAGATATAACTGTCCATTTCACTCCTGCTTACAACTGTATATATAAGTGTGTATAGATATGTGTGATGTTTGCTCAGACATATCATGCAGCACGGTCATTCAACAGTAGGGAAAATGTGTGTGTGTGCGTGTGTGTGTGTGTGTGTGTGTGTGTGTGTGTGTGTGTGTGTGTGTGTGTGTGTGTATGTGTGTGTGTGTGTGTGTGTGTGTGTGTGTGTGTGTGTATATATATATATATATATACATGTGTGTGTGTGTGTGTGTGTGTGTGTGTGTGTGTGTGTGTGTGTGTGTGTCTGTATATCTGTAGACATACATGTGTATATATATATATATATATATATATATATATATATATATATATATATATATATATATATCACTTGCTAATTGCATGCAGCCAGCTGTTTAGTACTTTCAATTACCAATGTCATGGCAACCTACTACTATAAATGACTACATCATGTAGGCGTTGTCCCTTTACCTTTCCTTTATGGAAGACAGCCTTCCTGTGCATTGGCAGCAGTATTACAGACAGCAGATAGCAATACCTCTTACAACAGGATTTGCCGACACAGGCCAACTACATGCTTGTATAAGGTTGCAGACCTAGCGGCAGTGTGAGTATTGCTGTCATATGCATTGAATACTGCTTGATTTACAGGGTCTGTGTGTATATGCTAGTTTTGCAGAAAATGCAGTCTGTCTGCATATCTGTCAACTGTGGGCCTATCTACATGATGGCCAGAGGATTGGCTGTTATGTTTTGTCTGTTCACCACACAGGTCTTGTCTCTGACATATCAGTAGCATTCTCTCTGTCGATTGCTATTAGTACATGGCAGCATCCATTTGTGTTTCTGACTTCATATTTCTGAGTAAGGATATGTTGCAAGCAATAATGTGGCACCAGCAACTTTCACAGTGTATAATATTGCAAATATGGCCCTGTGTTCCAGCCTCTGTCCTCCAACTATATACCAGGATTTGTCCAGTTGTCATGCAGTAAGAGGTTGTTAAGTAGTGGCCTATCATTATTTACTGCTGGCATCCCTGCTATCATTCCAGTGATGTTGTGGACTCCTACACAAATTTTGGAATAGGGTCCATATATATGAGGGCTACAGCTGGAAAAAATATGTGTGACCTTGTACATTCCAGAGGTCAGTGTATGTAAAACACTGTTATATGCCCTTGTGAGACATTTTGTGAGGGAGAGGTATGAATTATTTTTAACCTAAGCTGTTATAACATGTGCAGGATATCAGTAGTAACACACATTAAGTTATATGGCTGTACATCTTCATACATTTCACAATGGGAACAGTGGTGGGCTAAAGCTTAGTGTCTTACAGACAGTTCTGTTTGTCAGCGTGATAGTGATGTTTTAAGTTAAGCATTGTTATGTAACAGATACATTTTCATTGTGACAACTTAATTCTTTCCCCTAGGGGTTGAGTACAGAGTGTAATTGGATGTTGCTGAACTTATATAATTAATATGTGTTGATTGGTCTTATCTTCAAGGCAAGTGTTTTTTTTACTGTTGTAATACTTGAAGGCCTTAGCCTGGACAGCAATAAATGTTATGTTTTCAGATTACTGTATCAAATGTTCTGTTTGAGAGTTGCATTACTCAGTTATTATGTATTTCAAACACCTAACTGCTATAAGAAATGGCATATACAAGTGAAATAGTACACAAATAAACATTTCTATGTATGCAAACCTGTGTGTGGTGTCATGTCCTTTGCATTGTCTGTGGGTATATGTTTCATGCAATAATTGTCTTTTGTATGAAAGAATTAAACACTGGCCATTTTAAAAGGTGGCAACTGTAGGAATACTGGCTGTTTGATATATTGTGCCACCTCTATATATACTCTTCTTATACATATCTATAAGTAGTAATATATTTATATGTGTATGTATGTGCATATACATATATGTATCATTGGAATTTTTTCTGCTTCCACACTGTACATTCTCTATGGTAAACAGACTGTTCTGCATGATATGTTAGTGATATCATCTTGACATTTAACAGCTGAGATGGCTTACTGTTAACGTGTTGTGGCTATGTTGTGCAGGGTCCTGGGTTTGAGACTTGCAAATGTTGGTTATTGTGTTGCAAGGCAAATCTGTTTAGTTGTGGAGGAGGGGATGATGTCAATAACAAGCGATAATTATTTTAGTCCCCTTCACCTCCATTAACAGTGCCTTTGGTCAGATGTTTTGCAGTGAGAGGTTCAGATTGTAGATCCAATGTGCAAATGCAATACCCATTTATATATATATATATATATATATATATATATATATATATATATATATATATATATATATACATATACATATATAAACACATTTTCCCTAGTGTGAATGACTGTGCTGCATATGTTTGAGAAAACATCAGATTGATTTACATCTTAAATGGCTTAGTGGTACATAATGTTGGCTATAGTGTGCAGGGTCCTGAGTTTGAGACTTGCAGTGGCTGATTATTTTATTGCTGGGCAGAACAGGGGCTGTTGGAGACAGAGCGATTACGACACTTTAAAGCAGTTGTAAGCGGGTTTGCGCTGGTTTGTGCTGAGCTAAGGAACGCTTACATGAGCTCAGCTTCACTTACACCCATGTATGGCCACTTATGGCCACTTAAACTCACTCTAGTTTCAAATAAAAAAAGGGAGATAGGAAAGTGGTGAAATTGGGGCAAGCAGAGGGAAAAACAAGAGGAGAAAAAGGTAGGGATGTGCAGGACTGGTGTAGGAAAAGACCATCAGCTCTGCATTTCTTTAGCAGCAACAGTTGCCTTCAGTGTGGGCAATTTAGAATTTTGAGCCTCACACCCTACAGGGATGGGTACATGTCTCTGGGCAAAAGGCAGAGCTATGTACGGGATGTGATTTTTTTTTGGGACAGATCCCCCCTTTTTTAAGGTGAGAGTGGGATGTTAAGGAAGAATTATAGGTAAGTGTGGTGAGGGAGGTTTGGTAGGAGAGGTTGCATTTGCAGACAGACAAGGCAGACAAGACAGCAGACAGGGGTGGTGTATGCCACATGGGGGGAAACACCTTGACGGGGAGGGTGGTTGGGAATCGTAGGCTCATGTGCCCCACAGATGATAGTAGTGGCACTGATGTCCCTTCCCGATGGCAGTCACCACTACTCCTTTACAGCCCCAAAGGTGGCTGTGCTGAGGGCTGGGCTGGAGGGGCCACCTGGCCCTCTAGCTGCAGCAGCCTGCCCTCCACTTGGCACAGGCAGTCATCCAGCTCCTTCCGGAGGACACTGTGCCCCATGGCACAGTGACAGGTGACAATATCCTCACTGCTCCCACTTGCGAGGGGCCAAACCCTGTCCCTTGCAGCGGTTCCACCCAAGGGTGATGCAGGACCAGCAGATGAGGGAGGTCTGGGTTGGGTCCTAGATGTGCTGGGACCTGGTACCTCAGCCAGGTGGGGTGGGAGAGATGGATCTGCTGTGATCTGCCTTCCAAAATGTGCTATAGTATGGGAATTAACAATGAATACTGGTTAGTCATGCACAACACGTTACAACATTAGCCAAAATAGCATGCATGGATATTCCTATTTACCCAAAACAGTGCAATTATAGCAGTGCCATAGCAACCAGAATCCATGCATATATGGAATGGCATTCAGAGTTGCAACAGCATGCAAGTTAGTGGTATGTCAGGCAGGCAATAGAAATGATTATTCAACAGGGAATATTAGTATGCACACAGTTTAAACAATTATAAACCAAATGGAACAATGGTCGCAACAGTAGAGGTTTGTTTAGGAACATACCCATATTGGTTTCAGTGTGATGATTGGATCAGATGAGTGTTGGGGGAAGGGAACAGATTCAATTGACAACTGCTATCAAGCATATTTGTCAATACACTGCTATTTACTACTCTACATTTTGACCACACTTACAATCTACCTGGGCCATGGGACTGCTACAGCACACCAATAGCTGTACATATCAACAGAGCAATTGTGCCCTTATTTTAGTTATACACATCATACCTGTTTCTATACCGATTTCCTTACCTGTGGGCCCTGTACAGATGAACTGTGTGCACATTAAATTGCTGTTTCTACACATATTTCAGATTCCCATATTAATTGCAAGCCCTGCAGTGTGGGTTGTGACTTTAACATACATTTACTGTGACATTCTCTGTGTGCCGGTTTCTTGGCAACTGGGGAATCTAGCCATGAGACCATGACACTTGAGGAGCTTGTCTGGGCCAGACTGCAGAGTATGGATGTCTAGCTTGCATCTATTTGTAGGACTGGGGCTGATCAACACAGCAATTGCACACCTTTCATAGTTATACACATCATACTAGTATTTCTATTCAGATTTCTTTACCTGTGTGGAAAATATATGTGTTGCAATACATTACTTTTTCTATTCATATTGCAATTTACAACTGTAGAACCAGACTGACATGTTAGTGGTGGTCTCTGGATTTGAACTGTGGTGTGTGCGCTGAATTGAACTACATGCCTAGTTCTTATCAGACTGAGCTACTGAGGAGGTGTTGTGTACTGTTTGTGACGTTTCTATCTAGTACGTATTTTTTGTGCACAGTACTTTTATTATCACATGTTGCATTATTTGCTTCCTATTTTCAGTACAAATTATGCATATGCAACAGACATTGGTGTCACTGTTTGAGAAACATGTGCACATTAGCTGGATTGCACATTTGACTGTTTTACAACTACATGCTGAATTTTAGGTTCCTGATTACACAGTGTAAGTTTTAAGTCTGCACCTGTTAGCCTTATACATTTTTCTGTATATTCACAGCTACATACTGCTGAAATTGAAAGGTTAACACAGGACAATGCTGGCAGACACACAAGTAAAACACATTCTGATGGAAATATGTACTGTTGCTTTTTTCAGTTATTTGACATGCCCATTCTAAAGTATGCAGACAAGCATTGCTAAATCAGTTCACCTCAGTTAATGAATTCTGCAGAACATGCACATTTCTATTTTTCAGGTACAAGTGAGATGGCACACACTAGTGTTTGGGATCACCTTTATGTGTGTTTGGCATATATATCTGTGTACAACTCAGAAATCCACAATTATTATTCCTGCATGATCTGATCAGGGGAATCCTTTTCATTTCTAAGTGTTGCAGTAGCCCTGACATGGCACTTTCTTGACAGGTTCACTCAGACATACTCATACATATTCTAATATTCCTCTCCTGCATATGGTACCTTGTTTCTACTGACATCTGTATTACACTGCAGCTGGAAATACTCCATTGTAATGCTGGGAATGTGACACAGGCATTTATTCTTGACTTTTACATAACAATTATATATACAGACAGTACTACTATTACTATATTTTTGATTTCTTACTGCTAATATTAGGAGGTATTCTGTACTCCCAATAATGCCAACACAGCCGGCCCAGTTGCTGGGCATGAGCCTTGACATTCTGCCACCTCTCCGCAGCAGCTGTATGGGTAGACATGATGCATTAATAACACCTGCACAGTCACAAATTGAACTTTTTCTATACTTAGTTAGAGATACATAAGACTGCATACTTAAAGACACATGGGACATCCTGCACTCATGCTTCTTGGATCCACTGATCCAAGAGTGCACCCTTCCTCTGCTTCAGGTCATTATAGTGGTGACGTACCTGCTCTTCAGTCCGGAGTATGCCAGTTGCACTGGTGAGATCATGTGCAAGCTGTTCCCATGCCTCTGCTTTGTACTGGAAGCCCTGGTACTGGCCCTGCAGAAGCCAGGCATCATGTTATTTTACTAGGAGCCCAACCATGACCATGGACTCCTGGATGCCCCAACGTTGCGCTTGGAAGCGAACACCTTCAGCTACACCAGACATGTTGATCCTGCTGTGAGCAATCCAAAATGGTTATGGCTGTATTCCCACCTGTGCAGTTTAAATAGGACAGTTTTCCCACACTTTGTCTTGATTGGCCAGTTTTAAAATGCTGAACTATGCTTAACTCTGGGCAAATCCACATAGCAATGCTTAAACCAGTTAAGCAAAGCTGAAAGCTGGTAAGCAATGCTTGCTTTAGCAAAGCATTGCTTAAATCTATTTTTTTTTATTATGTTTATAAAGTATTTTTTACATTTATATTTTACATATTCCCACCCCTACTGTGCTATATGTGAGACATATGATTGACATCTGTCATTCATACTCCTTAAAAGTTTATTAAATAAATTGGCAGGGGAGGATTTAAACCGAGCATGCTCTACATGCTAAACCATGGCAATACCACTATGCTACAGAAGCTTGATGACATTCTCTATCACAGTAGCACTTGTCTATCATTTTCAGGATTTCAGACAGACTAAGCATAGCAGCGCATCACACAAACAAGCTGCACATTGCTTAAATTTCAGATTTATTTAATGAAAAAATATTTTTTTGTATTTTTATTGCTTTCCTCTTGCCCTACTGCTTCCATGCATGTAGGGCAAGAGTGTATACATTTGTGGGTGTGCACTTAAAGGCTGCTGCCCTCTAGGTGTGTTTGTGTTTTGGTTTATTTTTATTTCATTGTCCGCAGATACTGAAATGTTAGTTCCTTACATTTCATTTTCTGCAGACACTGGTTTAGAACATAATATTAGAACCAGGCTCTAATATTATGTACATTGACAGTCTGTGTCACAAAGTGCCATATGGCACATTCTGAGGGAAGGAGGAGTGTTACATGTGCAGGCACTGCTGACACATGCCCCTGCACCTGTTCATGGTTCGTGTCCATTTAGATTAAACAGCAGTGCACTTTCATGCATATGCAAGCCACTCTGTAATTCTAAATGGACACGAACCACTCCGTGCAAGAATAGTCTTATCCTTGCACGGAGCTTTGTGAATCTCAGGGAAAAGTTACAAAAACACATATTTTATGTGGCACTTACATCCTCAAAGAGATGGCTCTGTTCCCATGCTCCTTAATGTTTATATACTAATTCTATGATTACCAGAAGGGAAATACCTTAAAAAAGTACAGCAAGCAACAGTTCCAGTTATTATATCCTGAACAATATAATGAGTGCATTTTGCAGCTTATGGGAGTGAAAATAGCTGTCAAAAAGCTGAATATTTGAAAAATGCTTTCAGACCAAATATATATATATATATATAAATATATATATATATATATATATATATATATATATATATATGTATAAATGGTTTAAGCCCACTCCATATCATAGTGTGATCTAGGAGCTGGTATCTATTATTAGCTAGGATGGGAGAGGTGCTTATTTACTGCATAAGCATTGTTTTAAGTTTTTATTGTGATTTGACCTTTTAAGATAGATCTTTTTGAGTCTATATTACCTTATTGAAAAGCCGTAATATGGAATGGCTTTTCATTGAACCTGAAAAGTCGAAAGCCAAAAATAGTGAAAACATGAATGAGCGAATTATTTCCCTGGGAAAGAAATTGCTATCCCTACCACCAACTACACACTAATCTAAACATAACAAAGTGGGGGGCTTCACCCCCACACCCCAATGTGTGGTGGCTGTGCCTCTCACACCCCCCCTAACTAAATATACCAACTCTGAGATTGCACTATAGTGGGGAAAAGGACAAACTCAGAAGGATGGCCAAGTGGTTTCTTTCCCAGGGAAAGAATTTGCTCATTTGCATTTTCAATATTTTCAGCTTTCGACTTTTCTGGTTCAATGAAAAGCCATTTGATATTATGGCTTTTTGATAAGGTAATAGGAACCCAATTTTTTTGAGGTCAAACGTTTCTTTTATTAATGCAATGGAAGAAATCTCTCTCTCACTCTCTCTCTCTCTATATATATATATATATATATGTATATATATATATATATATATATATATATATATATATATATATATATATATATATATATATATATATAGAGAGAGAGAGAACACACACACACACACACACACACACACACACACACACACACACACACACACACACACACACACACACACACACACACACACACAGTATATACATTGTAGTATGTTGCAGTTAAAAAATTGCCAGGTATAAGCACATATATTTACAGTGCAATAAATGAGAAATGTAACATTATGACAAAATATGGGAAATGCAAAAGAAAATTGTCAGCATTCATTTCTGCTCCTTTCCATATCTTTTAACAAAGTTAATAACATTCCACTCTTGCATTATCCAGAACAGACATTCCAATCCTTCACTAGGCCTTCTGCATGCTGTGAACCATTTCACTTATTTTGGTTTCAGGGATGTGCTTCAAACTTATACTTACAGGTCCACCTTTTAATAGCATTTGTCACTCTGCAGAGATGTCTCTTGGCTTGCTATCTTAACTTTGAAATATGCTATCTGAAATTAGCATGTTCATTGGCCATAATGCAGGTCCAAAGGCAGTCCGATTTAATTAACTTACTGTATTTCTGTTTCCTTTATGCTGCATGTTAGTTCCCACCCTGCACCAAAATGAAATAATTTCAGCACAAACAAATCATTACACAATTCAAAAAGAGTTTTTATTACACAGCAACCTCCATCCACAGCACACCTGGGTTTTGCTTCTAGTTTTTTTATTGTGAGCATGTAGAAGGATGACTATGTACTGGTGATGCATGGTGTGGTAGAAAGAATCCTAGCATGATCTGGTCTGAAATGGCAGTGTTGATTCAATGACATGATAATATGCTGTTAATGAATTGTTTCTCTATGTGGCTTTGCCGTGGCCCTGAGTCAGAGGTTCTTTCTGCTGTTGCAGTTCACCAACCAATTTTGACTAATTATCTCAAGTAGAAAAAATCTCACTAAATCCTGGCTATGATTTTAATTTGTTTTTTCAGAGGATTGTACATAGCTTTTTCTTGCTGTCTTTTCAGGCTGTTTTCAATGATAAAATATCCCAAGGCACACCTAGAATAAAAAAGTACAAAACGGCAGGTAAATTAGAATGTGAACAAACCCTTAAACACTACTGAATTTGCAACATTTCATTTAAGCCAGTTAAAATGTTGACACAATGACTAGAGTTGGAGTTTGTCCTTTTGTCTTGAAACAGAAATAATTACTAAGTTTCAAATGTGATGTGTTTTTATTGCTCTGTTACTTCCTAGCAGCTGCATGTCTCAGAGACAGGTATTTTCCACAGAGAAATGTTAAATTTTAAGCCTGGGAACTGAAGGCAGGTGACAAAGAGTGGTGTCATCCCAGCAAACCCATCAGTAATGTATATTTTTAATTTAAGAACTATCTCAAAGAGTGAGTCTGTGCATTTTATATTTGTCTTTGGACCTGGAAACATCCTCTCATCAGCCTTGCTAATAGTAAGTAACTAGATTACAGTGATTTCTCTTAGAGATAGATAGGAATATAATAAGATTAATTTATATGTTTTTTGTATTTATTTGAGACTGTCCTGCAATGCTGTTTTAAAATATCTCCTGTAATTCTGAACTCTGTATTCAGTTTGTTGAGTTATTGAGTATTGTCTTGTTCTTTTATTATTTATTATTAAATATATGTAAACCTATAAATTGTGACTAGTTTGTTTACAGATATTTAAGCTCTTAATGTACTTGCATAAGTATTTGGTGACACTGTACAGGCCACTCCTTAATAGCCTTGAAAGTACTGGTAACACTTACCATTTCGATAATAGTAACATTACACAGTAAGATTGGTCAGCCTTTGGGAAGGACCTTAAAGTAGCTATAAGGGGTTCTGGTGGCAGTGTTAACCACTTTATGGTCTGCGCAGAAGGGGGAATAGCTAGTAATTCTGTGCCCGCCTTTCCCAGGTGTGTGTTTGTGTATAAATTAAATCTCAAAGTGTGTGTGTGTGTGTGTCAGCTACTTGGGCAGGGACATGAAGCACTGGTTAGACAGAGAGAGTGCTTGGAGGACTTCTGCATAAGGACTCAGTTCTATAGCTTTGCCAGTGGGGAGTCTTACAGGGGATCTATAGAAAGAGGGAGAAACCAGCCCCAGACTGACTATGATCTCTGTGTGCTCAAGGGAAATTGTGCTTTACTGTGTGTGTACTTATCATCCTTTCAATGTATATGCCTCTCACTGGTGCTAGTGGTGAGGATTGAGGCTCATTGATTACTGTGCCAGTACAGAGGTGTCACAACCTGTCTAAAGTTTCCCTGTTTCTCAGGATTTGTTGCCTGATAAAGCATATTGGTGTAGTTGCATCCATAACACTAAGTGCTCCACCATTTTGGAAATCATATTCCAGTCTGTTGTCATTATGAAAAACTGCATCCTTCTCTTACATCATAGATATTCCTTCTTTATGCATTTGGAAATAACCAATTGTGACAGTGTCTCCATTACATTTTGGAGCAAGTTCTTTCTGTGCAAAATCTATATGTCATTAAGTAACATGAGTTACTATGCATTTAGGTGTTTTGTAATTTTATGGAAGACTATATGCTCTAATCTCCCACTCATATGTATCTTTCACAGTCATCTGCATGCATGATCTATATATGGTGGGTGCATACAGCAGGAGGAGAACAATTTGAATTAGACTGACAGACATGAAATGGAATGCAATACATAGGACTACAAAGCAAATAAATGGAAAGGAAAGGAAAGGAAAGGAAAGGAAAGGAAAGGAAAGGAAAGGAAAGGAAAGGAAAGGGCAATATAATTGTTCAAATTTTTCCCTATATTCTGGTCTCTTTCATTTAAAATGAATTGACTCCTGGCTAATCAGCAGGAATTGATACCACAAGATGAGACAAGCAACTGAAATCCAGACATCATACCTCTCAGAAAAGGGATGGCAGCATGAAAACTAACATTCCATCAACTTCCCATACCCACAAGAACAATACTCAAAGCTGCATTCATTCCTGGGACTTCATCCCTAACCATTTCTGACTGTGCAAATGTTCTGTGCTAATGGGTATGCATATTAGAATACAAGAAACGTGTTTCACAGAACTGCTGTACAAACATGTTTTAGTCCTGTAGTACATATCTCATTACTAAAGAATTCAAACAGTACAATAACATGGTCACCCTTTAAGTTAATTACCTGATTAAACAGTGTACATGTCAGTTTCAAAATCCTAAGCATGTTCACAAAAATGTTCAGGTATGCAGCAATACATGCAAGTTACTACATCAACATATCTCATAATCACTTATTCAAACTTTCCCTTCATCCATTCACTTCAATGAGGGAAAGAAAAAGTCATGAACTATTCATTGAGGAAGCTTAACATTGTAAAGGGCCACACCACTATCCTAGAACATTGTAGGGTAAGGAACAACAGCTCTGTGGCTATGAGTGGAAGTGCTAATCATTTAAATGGCTTGTGAAATGTCTTCAGGTAAGTTAAAAAGCTTCACCTCTGAAACTAGTTCTGAAAAGCTGACTGAAGCTAAAACTGACTTTTTTCTTTTTAGAAATGTTACTCACCAAGTGAAATAAATCATCCAAAGCATACATAAACAGTATCATGAATATTTGCAACCACCAAAGCCATTCAGTTACTGTAAACTACCACTCCAAGCTGCCACACAAATTTAAGATTAAGCCATTTACCCACCAGATGCCTCAAAAATCAACACAATTGAGGAAACCATTAATTAAACTTTGTGCACATTTCCTTAAGTGCCTTCCAGTATCAAACATACTCAAGTATAGTATCAAAGCAAGGGAGGGCAATTCACTATTATAGGACAATGTAAAATACAATATAACATCCATTGTTCACTAGGAGATGGAAACCTGTGGTTATAATGTGGGAACTTACAAGTAAATGAAGATTACCTGAAAAAAGCAATGTTATGCTGATCAATGAACATAGTTATATAACAATAAGTGACTTTCTGAGTTGTTGATTTGAAGCATTAGTGAAAAACAAGATTCATTAGTTAACTTGATATTTGACAGTTGAAATGAATGTTGAACACAGACTAATATAAATCTTTAAGAACATTAGGTAAGAGTCATTTGGAAGTTTATACTTTGAGAGATTTGGTTTTAGTCACAGGAGTAGAATCTGTTTTTTGTTTTTTCTTTTTAACATCAGACAAAGAATTCTTTTCCAAGGATCTTTTTCAGGGATGAAGTAGACTAATCCATATCGTCTTGAGATAGATATTACATTATTTTTTTTTTAACAAAAGAAAGCTCTTCCTCAAGGTTATTAAAGGTTCTTGTTTCACTCATCAAATGAATTTTTATTCTAGCTGGATACATAATTTGTGTTTTGATATTATTTTGTTTAAGAAACTTAACAGAGGGCTAGCTTTTTTCATCATGTCTAAAATTTTAGAGGAGTCGTCATTACCAAATTTGATTGGATTATGCTTAAACATTAAAGGGCTTTCCTCCAGGCAGTTTTAAGTACAAGTTCTTTGCCTATGTAAGATAATTGTATTACAATATATATTGGTGGAGAAAGAGGTGATGAAGCTGCTGGTGTACCTATTGCTCTGTGGGTCTTTTCAGTACCATAGGAAAAGCCCTCCTGTAAGCCCAAAATCTCAGGAATCCATGAATTTAAAAAAAACAGTTCTGTCCTCACCTTCAGAACTAAAAATTCTGCTATTATGCCTTCTCTCTCTCTTTTCAAGGTCATCAGTTTTATTACGGAACCAGGTATTCTGTTTGAGGAGAAAGTCAGTTTGGGATTCCTCTTCTGTCATTCTTCCATCTATGGCATATAGTGAAGTCCCTATGTCAGATATTTTAGTTTGATGTTGTTAGAGTATTTTTTAAAGACATCAGTTTGTTTAAGACAATTTTGCCTCAGAGTTTCCAGGCTTATCTGAAACCCATCCATTTTCAGAGACAGCTCCAGAAGAGTGGATGTTACAGACTTTAAATGTTTCCTCAAGGATGTGTCAGTGTGAGAATGCTTAGATCTGTTCATTTTCAATTGAGGTGATAGTCTCCAGTAGATTTTGACAAGAAATTGGTTGCATATTTCCACCAAATTTGACAGAAACAAATTCTATACTATTATTAATAAATCTGATGAAAAGCTATTGCATAAAAGTGAGTATTTTCCTGTAATTGGGAATCTTTCTACAGAGCTCTAAATTTCTGCTGTATTCAGTTGGCCATCTTGGCTCTACCCCCTCACAATTCCCACCGTTTGATGGTATGGGTATCAACTTTTAAAGATTTACTCATCTTGATCACTTAAATTCCATACAATGTGGCACTTGGTTTAGTCTGGAAGTATGTTACATAGAGCTAATATATTTCATGGATATTGTCCTCAAATCTAACTTTGTATATTTTGAGGGCCCAAACTTCCATCAAATTTCAGTGTTGCTAGGGGGGCAGCATCAGCCCTCTATATACAAATACAGTTCAGCCTTTTAGGGAACAAGTTTGTATGGTCCTCTGAAATTTTTGAAGACATAAGAATGTGTATTTTTTTTTTTTTGGCTAATATATTCATCATTTGTTCAGGGGCACTGGCTAAAGCAAAACAGTGTGTCAAATGTTTTAGGACATACCAAATTTTCTGAAATTTATGTTTTATTTAAATTTAAGAGAAAAAGAATTTCTATATATTAAGGTGTGTAAAATGGATGATGGTCCATATAGCTGTACTATTTATAGGAAAACAGCATTTTCCTACACATACTTGCATTTTACCAGTTTGGTAAAACAACAGCTAACATCCTGGCTCTATAGAAGTCTATATTTTTTGTGAATGATGAAAGTACTTAATCATTAAAAATCATTTAATTGTTACTGCAGTGGTTGCTTATTCAAGGGTGTGCTGGCAAATGATTCTGAGTCTGGTGACTTTGTGTGATATTTTAACATACTTGAAGTGGCTTTTTATGGATTACAAGTTCTTTGTCTTTGTGGTTTTATTTTGTGTATTACCACTCTTGGTTTCTACTGAGAGAATTGTTATTAACAGTTAAACATTTCTGACAGCAGAACTGATTGTATCTGTTGACGTCTGATTGAATGTATTGGACAAAAGTGCTTAAACCTGCACTCAAGAGTAAACATTATTTCCTAATGGTCAATTTCCAGTGTGCATATATTTTGGATATTCAAATTATAATTTACAAGAGAAAAAAAAATGAAACAACTATTTACTGGGATACCAGTCACTTCCTCAGGTAGCTTACTTACTGAAATATGTCAATGAATCATCACCCTCTCTCATACGATCTGTGGAAATGTTACTGCAGGACAGGTAAATATTTAATTAGGCCACTTTCTATTTCACTAGTTGACTGTTCTCATCCTTAATAGCAATATTCTAGTGCAGCACTCAAGTTTATAGATAGCCATGAAGTTATATGATTTTTCCCTCCCATGCAGAAAAAATGTCTTATTTTCTTATGTTTTAAAATGCTTGCCATAACTAATTAACTTATGTTAAGATTAACTTGCAAGAATGCATTCATTGGCTACCACAGAGATTGTACCGCAGAGTAAAATGTGCATACTCATTAAATGTGTCGTTACTACAAATGAAACAAAGGTTGGATGATGCAAATTTATACATTAAGCGGTACTTTAATTCTTCATATATTATGAAAATTCATTATAAAATATATCTCTATAATACATCTTACAAGTGATAAAACAAGGCATTCTAGTATAAAGTTGTCCCATTAGCAGGTAATTGTAAAATATCATACATTAACTGTAAAGCAAACAAAAAATGTATAATTGATACTTACAGCTCTGGAATTCAGATGGAATATGTGTATAAAATAATAACCCCATGAATACTGCTTAACACATTTTACTTGAATAACCTCAAGGATACTGCTTAACACATTTTACTTGATATTAAAAATTGCAGTTTTATGAAAGGCAGACTGCAATTTCATTTGTGAAAAGCTGCAAAAATTAATATTTGCTAGGAATGCTTGCAATTATTCTCAGCATACAACTCTGCACTTTACACATATACTCATTAGCACTTTCATTTTGTACTGATTAAGAAATAGTATTAAAATAAATATTGACTTTGCCCTCAAGAAGCAAAGCAGCACAGTTTAAATGTTCTTGTGCTGTAATATAGGAAACCAGCGCATATGGCTATATTAGGCTCCTAGGTTCATAGGTTCATAACAGATTACTAGGCTAACGGCTTAGGAGACCTTACAAACCTAGCCAATATGATCTGATTTTAACCAAAATATGACCCGTAGGGGCAAGAAGATGGCATAGATTTGTGCCCATGCCATGTTACATATTGTCCATGTCTATAAGGGACATATACTATAACTGGAATCAGATAGTTTTAAATTTGTAAGAATTACTCATAAACATTCAAAGTTTACAGAAACTTCAATTATATACAAAGCTGTCATGGAACCTTTTTACTAACAGTATGACTCAGACATGTAGTTGTGTGAACTGGCACCACATGCAATGCGCAAACTAGTGCACCATTCTCAATCAAAAGAAAAAGAATTATTATGAACTGATGATTACAAAAAATAAAATAAAATAAAAAGTCTTTCAGAATTGAAATCAAAAGCCAAAAGTATCCTATAGGTGAGGTTATCTTTGCTACTAATATAAGCACACACAGACACAAACACACACACACATACACAATGTACATGTAGTCTTTGACCTCGTTAAGCAGCCTCACTGTCACTTGAAGATGCTGGTGTGACTCAT
This sequence comes from Protopterus annectens, assembly GCF_019279795.1. Classification (NCBI taxonomy): domain Eukaryota; kingdom Metazoa; phylum Chordata; order Ceratodontiformes; family Protopteridae; genus Protopterus; species Protopterus annectens. Next base: position 47,533,422 of record NC_056736.1, read on the forward strand.
TCTTTTCAGCTGTTCAAATTTCTGCAGGATATCGAGATTTTTGCACATATTTTTGTTTGCTTCTCATAAAATTTATAGTTTTCTGGCAAATCTCTGGGATGATCTGAGGATTGAAGTCACTAAGCAATGACATACATTTGAGTTTCAGACTTCATATCCATCAGAAAAATGCATGCTAACTCAATTCTTGTTATTCTAGTAGTTTTTTTTTTTTAATTTATAAGAGCAATATTTAAAATTTGTCTTTATTTTTCGGTCTTTCTCTCCCATTCTCTTCCAATTATTTCAGGCTTTGTCCAGCCATAGACTGCTGCAGGGGGATTTTACAAGGACTACAAATAAGGTTATACTATGATGTAATGCTGTGAAATACCTACATATCTCAGAAATGTATTGAGACTTCTACCATAGTACATTCATTCTCTCCAGTGTCATATATTTTCTGTCGTCAAATGCTTAGGGGTTCAACACCTACATTGAGTGACTGTTAGCTTTGTGTTGCCTTCTACTGTAATGCACAAATGGTAGCCACTGCAGTTATGATGTGTACATTTATAGTGTGAGAGGCCTCCTACATCCCCTTTATCTCAAAGAGATTGTCTGCGACACAATCATATAATGTAATGACAACATTGGTGTATTGTCATACTTGACTTGCACTGTTGTGCTTATGGTTCATCCACATGTCGTTATCAGTAGATTCACATAGCTTGCTGTTCAATTCCAGAAGTGGGTAACATTAAATGAATGTATGGATATTAGACAGAAAACACTGTATCTAGTTATTCATATCCATTTTTATAATACATAATCGCATGTTGTGACTGCATAGCAGGGAACTAGTTATTTAGGGAATTTAATTTTATGAGTACTCCCTTAGCATATGCATTGAGTACTGGCTTGTATGGCACACCTACACAGATAGAATGTGGCTCAGTTCTGGGACAGTGTGTGCACTGCAGGACGGAAGCAGTGCTGGCATTACACTGCTCACTGTTGTTTGGACAGTAAATTGCATAGCTCCTTTTCAGCAATATGACAAAATCAGATTGCCCAAATTATATTCTCAACTCCTTTCTTGCTTCACACATGGATTTTGATTATTTCTTACAGCCTCTATTTCTATGTGCTGTGGCACACACAGTCAATGCAGAAGGCTTTAGAGAGCTAGTATCATAGGCAGGGGTTTGAATCTGGTAACTTTTTCAGGCCTTGTCCTACAAGGTAGGGTATCCATACACCTTATGGTAGGAAAGTGTCCCTTATGACATAACCAATATGTGTATTTCTGTGGTGCCCATGATTGATATGCATTTCCCTGATATGTGCTTGAAAAAGATTTATTGCTCACAGGCATTACTTATTTTAGAAATAATCATGCTCTGTATTGCATGTCTTCATCCAAACATTTCTTTATTGCTGCAATTCTTTTCTTCACACTGTACAGCTTAATGGCATATGATGCCTTCCATAAATTGTTTCTTACTGTATGACACCCAGCTAGATCATCAGAAAGTGTGATTTGGCTTTTGTTATGACTCTTTCTTGTATGTTGGTGCTGTTGGATTGCTGTTATGTTACTGTTCCCTGTAACTCCTTGTGAGCATGCCTTGTATAATGATGTATGAGATATGTGCCACTTACCAATGGAAAACTTAAAATCATGATAGCATCACATCTGTGTTCTCATTTGTCTCTATGTATGTTGAGTGTTATTATATTAATATTTAGCATTTACATGACTATACAAAATATGCTTGTCTATTATAAGTTTATAGGTGACAATCCCCATTCCTATGGGTGCTAATAATAGTCATGATCTAAAACATATCCCTTTCTGATGTGCATGACACAGCAGCTGTAAGGCTCATTTCTTCTTGTGCATACACGCTCTAGCGGATAATACAGAAGTGGTGTTGGATAGCATACATCAATTGTCTGTATATGCATGTCAAATGGAATAACTGCAGTCTATGCTTTTAATACATACGTTATCTACTTCCCTTGCTGTTATCTCAACTCAGCATTTTATTAACATTTATACCACAATTACCACCGCCCCCATTATTACACAGTAGCTTAATGTCCCTCTCACATCCTTTGTTGGCATTTTATTTTTTATTTATGTGCATATGTCAAGTATCATTGAGATTAATTTTCATTACATCAGTATGGCAGAATTTATATTATGAATGTTTCTGTGACAATTCATTACATTTGTCTGCAGTATCTGAATACATTTTCCCATGTTTCACTCCCCTCTTAATTACTTCTGCAACATAACCAATGCTATTTGCGTACAATTCCCCCACTTCACTTTCCCTTCTTCATAATTCTTTCAAAGTACTTTCCCTTAGTATATCTTGGCTACAGTATGTGTGCTCGCATATGAGGTTTGCCTGTATGTAAGCTGTTTTGTTTACATTCTGTTCTCATTCTTGCAAATATGTTTGCATGGCTGTGAACACTAATACTTGCCATGAAAAGGTGTTTGCAAACATGTAGGTGAGATGAGCAGCATGCATATTCGAATAGTGCTCCAACTAATCAGGCTAATGGGCTTAAATCATGTAGGCTTAGTGTGACAACTACAAGACTTTTATTGAATCTCAGGGATGGTTTATTCTTGAGTGCAAGTTTAAGCTCTTTTGTCTTGTAAACTCATGTCAATATCTTCAGAAACTAGATGTCATATAATGGAGAAATTGTTAATTGTTAATAACAAGTTAAACAGTAGAACCCAAGAGCATTACAGTAACAGAATAAAATCACATAGTCAAAGGACCAGGGTCATGGTAAAACAGAAATTCAAGTCAGTCTACTCATATCAGTAACAGAAACAGCTTAAAAAAAGATTATGGGCTTTCATCTTGTACATTCAATTGGACTTCATCAGAAACTCACAATTCTACAAAAAAATATATATATATATATATATATATATATATATATGCAAGTTAAATAATTTAAACCAGCCAATCATGTTCCAGTCAAATGTCTTGATTCTAAATCAATCAGTTAAAAAAAACATTAATTGCATTAAAACATACAAACAATCCATCATTAATAAAAAAAAATGCTTTATACAAACGGATCACATCCAATAAGTACATTAAAATGTACATGTACATTTTGGATATAAATTCATGATAAACATGCATATAATACTCATTAAAAATCTCTAAGTATATCTAGTATTCATAATAAATTGTAATTGTTTTGACTTTATAATTTTGCTGCCCTCATTTTCAGGGCACTTTTAATACACAATGTCTTTAATGCCTGGAAAACAAGTGGTGTTCAACAGGAACTGCCTCAACAACTCTTCATACTCTGAAGTAGTTTCCCATTGTCTGCCTCTATAATACAGAGTGTGTATGTAACGTGTTCCTTATATCCTTTCTTTTAATATCGCACACGTTCATAAGTATGCTTTTGTAGCATTCTTCCTGTCTTGCCTATAAAAATGCACTACAACAGAAACAAATAGCTATGTATAGTATACGAAGTGTGTAGCAATCGTATCTACCTGAGCATGGAATAGTTCATAATGAGTGTTGACTGCAATGTAGGCCCTTAATTTACATAAATGCACAACTTGCATTTCCCACGCTTTTTCATGCGAGCAGTAACCTGTTTTTGTCTTAATTCCTTCCTTGTTTTTCTCTAAGTGGTTTTTAATTTTGATGTTAAGACAATAAATTCCTTTTTGGCACTACATCCAGTGCACCATTGAGGGTGTTGTCAAATGTAGTAATCCAATTTTTATTAATTAAATTTCTTAAGACTTTTATTTTTTAAGGAAAATAGTAGAATCAATTCTGTGTTGTGTCTGTGTAGATAATTCATTATTTTTACTTCCAATCTCTAAAGATAAAACTGGACTGAACCTTCTCCCTGTTTCTCTGTCTTTGACAATTTAATCAAGACGTTTTTTAACTAGATTTACTGATAACCATTTTCTTTAAACATTTATGACAAATTTCCAGTTTCATCTAAAAAGGGTTATCATCAGAAATAAGATAAGAAAGCCTTGTGAAATGCCTTTGACAACTTCCACCATTTGATGGTATGGGTGTCAACTTTTAAAGATGTCATCATCTTGATCGACACAACCACACAACATTTGACTTGATAGGTTTGGAAGTATGTTTTGTAGCGTAAAAGATCAAATAGAGATTTTAAGTTATTGATATATTTCATGGACATTGTCCTCACATCCACCTTTTTATATTTTGAGATCCGATATTTTCATCAAATATCAGGTTTGCTATGGGGGCAGCCTCAGATCTTCTTTATGTAAATACAGTTTAGTATTTTTGGGAAAAAAAATTGTATGGCCCCCTACATTTTTCACAGACATCAAAATGTATACATGTTTTGTTGGCTAATATACTCAAAATTTGGTCAGGGACAGTGGGTAAAGCAAAACAGTTTGTCAAATGTTTTAGGATCTACTAAAAAGTTTTGACGTTTATCTTTTTATTTGCACTTAAAGAGAATTTCTAGATGTTAAGGTATATAAAATGGATAAAGGTGCATAAGGCTCTACTATTTATAGAGAAACATTTTCATGCACATGTTTACACTTTAACAGTTTGGTAACAGAACAGTTAACATCATGGCTTTGTAGAAGTCTATACTTTCTGTGAATGATGTAACCGCTTAATCACTAAAACTATTTTCATTGTTACTGTAGTGATTGCTTACTCAAGGATATGCTGGCAACTGAGTCTGAGCTTGGTGCCTTTGTATGGCATTTTAATATACCTGAAGTGGCATTTTGTGGATTACATTTTCTTTGTCTTTGTGGTTTTATTTTGTGCATTACTGCTCTTGGGTTCTACAGACAGAATTGTTATTAACAGTTAACAATTTATTCATGATATGACATACGACAGAAGAATTTGATAGTTTCTGATGAAGTCTGATTGAATGTATAGGATGAAAGTGGTTAAACTTACACTCAAGAGTAAACATCACTGCTATTTCCTGGTTGTCAGTTTCCAGTGTGCATACTTTGGATATTCAAGTTGTAATTTACAAGTGAAACAAATAAGTCAACTGTTTACTAGAATCCCCATCACTTTCTCAGGTAGCTTGCCTACTGAAATACATATACGAGTCATCAGCCTCTGTCATGAGATCTATGGAAATGTTACTGACAGGACAGGCAGATATTTCATTAGGACACTTTCTATTTCACTGGTTGTCTGTTCTCATCCTTACTAGCAGTATTCTAGTGTAGTAATCAAGTTTATAGATAACCATGAAGTTATATGATTTAGTCCTTCCCATACAGAAAACAATTTCTAGTTTTCCAATGTTTCATAACCCTTGTCATAATTAATTAACTTATGTTAAGATTAACATACTAGAAATTGTTTACTGGCTAGCACAAAGATTGAGTGAAAACATGCATGCTCATTAAATGCTGTGTTTACTACAAATGAAATGAAGGTTGGCTTATGCAAATTTATCCATTAAGTGGCACTATACATCTTCATATATAATGACATTTAATTGTAAAATATACCTTTATAATACAATATCAAGCAAGTGATCAAACTAGGCATCCTAGTATAAAGTTGTCCTGTTAACAGGTAATGGCAAAATGTCATATACTATCTGTTAAGCAAACAAAAAATATAGTATTAATGCTTACAGCTCTGCAATTCAGATTTAATATTTGTATAAAAAAAACTGTAGGATACTGCTTAACACATTTTACTTGATATTAAAAATTGCACCTCTATGTATGAAAGGGAGACTGAAATTTCATATGTGAAAAGCTGCAAGATTAATATTTGCTGGAAATGCTTGCAATTATACTCAGCATATAACTCTGTCGTTTACACATATACTCATTAGCACTTTCATTTTGTACCGATTAAGAAAAGGTGTTAACATAAATGCTGACTTTGTCTTCAAGAAGCAAAGCAGCACATTTTAAAGGTTCTTGTGCTCTAATATAGAAAACCAGTTCATATGGCTATTTTCTTATCACTTCATAGGTTCAGAACAGATGGATTTGAATCTTTAAGAATTACTCATAAACATTTAAAGTTTACAGAAACTTCAGTTATATACAAAGCTGTCATGGAATCTTTTTACAAGCAATATGAAACACAGATGCAGTTGGGTGAACTTGTGCACCTCCTCAAACAAAAGAAAAAAATTAACATGAAGTGAAAAAAAAGAAAAATGAAAAAAAGAAAAAGGTCTTTCAGAGTTGAAGTCAAAAGCCAAAAGTGCCCTATAGGCAAAGTTATCTTTCCTACAAGCGTATATACACACACACACACACACACACACACACACACACACACACACACACACACACACAATTTGCATGTAGTCTGAACTCATTAAGCAGCCTCACTGTCAGTTGAACATGCTTAAATAGTCACAGATACTGCTTTTACTCTTAACTTCCAACAGTACAGATTTCTGTAGGATATCCAAATGTTTGCCACATAGGTTTGGTTTGCTCCTCATAAAATGTGTAGTTTTCTGGCAAATATCTTGGATGATCTGAGAACTGAAGTAATTAAATACATTTGAGTTTCAGACTTCATACTCTTCAGAAAAAAAATGCATGCTAATTCAAATCTTGTTAATTCTAGCAACTATCTAAGTTTATAAGAGCAATATTTACAATTTGTCCCTAGTTTGGACCTTTGTCCCCATATTATTTCAGGCCTTGTCCAGATTTCTTGTACTAAGAGGATGAAATTTATGTAGCCATAATTGAGACTGACTAAGATCATGGATGCTTAAATCATTTGAATGACTGCTTGCAGGGACTGATCACCAAATTTTCATATTTCCAATCATGCCATCAAACAAGCTTCTCAGAAGGCATTCATCTTCTTTACCCACCAAAGCTACAGCTCAGATCTAACATACTGAGTGTCTGTATTGTACATTTAAAGTTTTAAAACTTATTAAACTATCCTGAAGAATATACATTTATAGGAGCAAATTTGGGTCTCTATTAAAACGTCTGCACTCGTAATGCTGAGTGTCAAAAAAAAAAAAAGCAAAAATGTAGAAGTAGAACAAATATGAATCAGAGCTCTTGTTCAGACTTCTTTTTTGCAGGAGACAAGCCCCTGCCCTGCCCATCATAATGCCACACTGCCACAACTTTTATATGCGATCTCTGAGATCATCACACCATGGAGAAAAGGAAATATTCCAAGAAATGGACATCTCAGACTTAAAGTCCATATTTCGGCCATTCATTCTCAGCATTACAGAATTCACTGAAACGGGGCCTAACATTTCAAGCAATTACTGCAAAACTATAATTGTTTTGTAAACAGACATAAAAAAATACATTTTACTTTCCCATGTGCCTCGAGGGATAGAAGATGCATACAAATTACAGTTTAGTTAAATAATTCTTTAAAAACGTGATGATGGGATAATAATTAGAGACAACACTGATGTTGAATTTTATAATGGCAAATTATTTTCCCCAAAGGGTATTTTGTAACACTTGTGACATCATTAAAATGGTAAACTTATAAAAATATTATGGACTCAAGGTGAGTAATTATTTGTAAAAGGGCCTACTTGTTAAGGTAACATATAATACATTTAATCATAATGCAAAAATGCTCCTATTCAATATATACAGACAGAAGAAGAGTAAACAGCCATTTCCTTATTCCATCATGATACTCTGGAAACCGCTCTCACTTCAGAACAGAAAATATTTGATGACCCACTAATATTTATTTATGGCAAATGGATACAATAATGGTATGCAGTCTTTCTTCATCACTTTACATTTTGCCACAATTCTTTCTTTTCTTCTCCCTGCCCTCTTGTAAGCCTGTTGCATATCTTATTGAATGCTTCATTAGTTACCCCCTGTGCCATTCATTCACGTAGTCCACTTTATCAGAACACAATTAACTTAATTCTGAATTCAACACTATGGAAGATGCAGTCCCATAGTTGGTAGTGTGCTCAAGTAAATTCTCTCTCCCTCGTATTATTAAAGTGTACCTTGCTTTCTCCTCCATGAGATGTCTACTTCTGCTTGGTCTAAACATCTTGTGGAGACTTGTGCGATCCCCTTCTTAGCTGTGCAGACCTACAGAGTTTGCTTATCAACTATGTTGGGCACTGAACATATCACCAGTCCAACAAATTCTTCTCCTAAATATTCCCCAAATATTCTTTCAAATAAGCTCTCATTACACTATGACCCTGTGTCATAATGGAAAGTCAGCATAAAAAACACCATTCTATTCCCAGCCTTTTCGCACTTGGTTTATTAAGGAAAAGCACTAATCATTCCAAAGAATTATATCTGTATGAGCTGCAATTACTTAACTAAAGTGGAGGTGTCTTTCTCTCAGTTACATGAAATGAGCATAAAACACTCTTACCCCCACCCATACTTAAGCAGCTTCATCAGATTATCAACACAAATAGGCATTGAACAGGTTACACATGACAGACCACAGTCCTGGGTTGAATGAAACTTGTTCATGTTGAGTTTGAGGAGATGAATTTGCTGCTAATTTAATATAAACAAAGGGACAAGATTTTTATTACATTTACTTTTGTTTGTTTTATTTACTTCCTTGTCTAGAATTACTTACTAGGTCTGTCTTGAGATCAGTTGGTATGAGTCTCTCAAGTTAAATTCCTTGGTTATTTTAGGTGGGCAGTTCTTAAAATATCATTGCTCATATTCATTTTAATTGAATGTATATATTTTTTACAATGGTGTGCATTATTTTGGCACACTTTTAACATGTACACTAGTTTGTAAGAAATAGGGTAAAATGTTATGGGTCACTTTTTGCATTTAACTTAATTAGTTGTAATTTGGTTAATTTAATAGTGATGTAATGTTATTTAAAGTAAGCTCTGGTGTGGATTTATCACTGACTGTGTTGACCAGTTGGTTATTGTTTTTTCTTTATCAACACAAAACTGTCATACTTTGATGCCATTAAAATATCTCTTTCCAAGCCTCAAGGAACTCCTAGGTCTAGGCATTAGCAAAAAACATTAAACTTAGCTCCTTCATGCAGTCATCATCAACAGATCATAAATCAGCTTACAGCACAATTTTACACTGCTAGCAGCACTTCTACAAATAAAGGGTCATTAAAATACAAGTAGAAGCACTTAAGGAAACAAGGTTGTGCCATTATATCTAGCAACATCTTAGACATGGGAGACTTCATAATCAGACACACAGATGCGCCTCTCAACAGGCCAAGCAAAGATGGAGTGACTGTTATCTTCTTCTCAGGTGCCAGTTTCCAAATATCACTAGGCCTCTCATGTCCCTTCAACTCCTGGTACACATATGACTTAGTTATTGTGCACGGGGGAATGAATGACTTGAGATACACCTCTTGAGCTCTCAGAATATGCATCTGAAATGGGCGTGAAACTAGTATTGTGTAGTATCCAACCACCATCAAGAATGATGCCGCAATAAAAACAAATACAAACTGGCTTTGACTATTAACTACTGGTATCATTTAAGGGATTCAGTATGGATCAGTCTGAGAGGTGATGAGGGACAGCCGTGGCTAATTTGCTACAGATGGCCTGCACCACTCTTTTCAGGGCTTCTATATATTATGCAAAACTTTTTTTCTCCAGTAGTGCCTTTTCAGGCAAGTTCAGTCTCCTTGTATTGCCTACATTTTCTTTCAAAATGAAATACATATAAAGATAGGGCTGCTCAATGCTAGAAGTTTAAACAGGAAGTTGAATTAATTTTAGGCATTCCTAACTCCTGAAAATATAGATATCTGCATCGCTACTAAAATATATTTTCAAAACAGCAATAGCACCTTTGTGGTACAGGGCTTTAATGCTTACCATTCCTTTAGACCCAATGCAAAAACTTACAGTGTTACTGAAGCAGGCAATTCTCTATACCTAAGAAGCCATCTTACCTTCAGACTGCTAAGACAGTGCAATGACCTTCAACTCCTCTGTATCTTTCTCATATTTCATAAAAAACATATCACATAATCACCAATTATTGTACCCCCTCTGTGACACCCAAAACCAATATCACATTTCTAAATCGACATACTGCACTATGAAACTCAAAACTATCTGCTTAAGAGACTTCAGCAATACCTCCATTAACGGGGTAAGCTACCCAACCACAAATAATTATGCAAAATGATTTCCTGGATTTCATTAATACCGGCTCCTTAGAACAACTAATCCAAATAGTAAACAGTACTTTAAAAGCATTACACTTAGTTCTAAACAATATATTTTCCCTATCATGAGTTACAACATCACTAGTCAAACCTGACCATGTGTAGTAGCACTCTTTAATAGTAAATACCTTACTTCCCCAAAATGTTTTCTGTCTTTTGAGATTACATCAAGGCAAATTACTCCAGGTAATGCATGCCCTAATGGAACTCAAACCCCCTCATCACCTTTAAAACCCGATTTCACATACAGCCAAAATCACAGATAAGCTCTATACCCACCTGCAAGCTTGTACTGATGAACCAGTGCACAAAAGGTACAAATACAAGGCCACAACTATATAGTGGAATGACAGTACAAACAAACTAAACAATAAGATGAAGAAACATATAGCTTATAGAGCAAAGACCCCACCATCTGAAGTAGAACTCAAATAAATTAACAAAGAACTAAAGAATAAAATAAAATTCTCTAAAATCAAGTATGAATTTAAAATTACCACAAATGCTATGGACAACCACAAAGCCTTCTTCATCTTTGCCAGAAAATTCAAATGAAATCCCCCACAATACTTATCCACCAATACACTTCTGCCTATGTTCTCTCTCCAGGGCCAAAATTCCAGCTCCATGGGCCAATATAAATGAACAGGCTATTTTCTTGTTAGCACAAAGCAATGTGTGGCAGACACTACTAAGTTTGTTCAATCTCAGATGGTCCACTTGACTCATGCCAGTCATACGGAGAACTGCTTTAATTGTCTTGCTTCAAAATGGAGTACCCACTATTGATGCAGGAAGTTATGCACCCATAGACCTCACCATCCTTAGAACACATCATTATGGAACATATTAACAGGGACATTGTCTACAAGTCCTGGATCCAAACCAGTCTGCGTTTGCCAAGACAGATCCTGCATCCTAAACATAGTAGGCTTCTTTGACTCAGGCAGTTCACATGCTCTACATGGACTTGGCCAATGCCTTTAATATGGTACTAGATGCTGACATTATTGATAAGCTAAATCAATCAAATTTAACCCTGAGTTACCCAATGGACAGGTAACTGACAGTGACATAACTAAGACTATTATTGTTAGAGGTGCACTCGCAACAAAAAGAATAGTTACTGGCAGCATCTGCCAGGCATCAGGATTAAGACTATTCCTTCTTGGTATTTATTTCTCTAATTTCAAGGCATAGATAAAAGTCCTGTGGCTGACCACATCTGCTGATGACTGCATACTCATACTTTTTTTGTATTAGACGTTCTTTGGATATAAAGCAAAGTATTTCCTTGACTCATTTTACATGTTATCTGAATGACTAAATAGGCAATCAGAAACACACTTCAGATCTGGGCCAGCAAGCCTTCATGGCAAAGGGCAGAAACTTTGTATAGGGTATTCATTCAATGGGTACTTATGATATAGCCACCAAACCCTCCATGATGGGGTTGTAACTGTGTATTGATCATGTTGATGGGTAACTACAACCTGGGATCTTGTGGCTAGGCTACAAATGATCAACTATACAAATAGCTTAGTTTGCCATATGAACCTGTGATCCTATGAACTGATGAGCACCTGGTCAGTCTTCTGGAATGTAGTGTAACCACTCCGCAACATCTGTTCAGCCTCAAGGAGGGGATTTCCATCTTGATTACTCAGTTGCCCACTCATCTGTAAGTTCATAATTGTAGTACAGTTCTAAACAAGCCTGGATAAGAGGTTGATAGAGTGACATACCTAATTGCTTTTTTGAGGACCCAGACAGAATGTGCAATAATTTGTTGCTCACCTACCTGAAGAGGCAGTGAAAACTTGCATGGGTCTGAAAGTCTGTTGAGGCATGAGTATTAAAAACTGAAACAAAAGATTTTGGCAAGGGCCAATACCTCCCCTTGAAGTGCAGTTGCCTAAATTTCATAACTTGATATTTTATATGGGCAGACCTCTAAGATCACACATGGCTGATTTGCTACATATTTTGAAACCTTGGCTAGAACATCAGATAAATAAGTATAATTTTGGAAAGTCTTTGTTGAAGATAAATTTAAGAAGCAATCTGCAGTAACGTTAGAAAGTGGGTAACCTAGCGTGACCTTAAGTAATTTGAACAAGTAACTGCTGCAGTATGGTTCTTGTTAAATAATAAATTTGCAGATTATAGGTCAGACTTGCATACATAAATGGCTAGCAATAAGCCTTCATCTAGGAATGCTGCTTTAGCTGTAACTAAGAAAATGTTGTTATGATGTGAACTGATTTTGATTTAAATGCCTTTGAAATGAACATATAGCCAGGTATAATATAGTTAATGAGAGTAATAATACGCATTTAAAAAGTGTCAGTAATAGTCAATAGTCTGTTAAACAAAGTGTGCCTGAGAGTATACAAAAGTAATGTGCAGCACTGACTTGTTAATGTTTAGAAGTGTATAATCTGTCTTGTTCATAGGTTCATAAGTAGGTACTAGGATATCTGCCTGAGGGCATTTATAAGCCTAGCCAGAGTGTGTCGGGTTTCGTCACCCCATTGATTAATTAACTGATCCTCTGTTAAGCAGAGCCAATGAAGTGATCCCAGGGGTGTATTTTCTGTTAACCATCCACTCATTAAGGCTTCTCTTGAAGAATGTTAGTGAGGGGCTCTGCCTAATGTAGTTAGGAATTTTGTTCCAAAGCATGTGGAGTCTCTGTGACAGGAATCTATCCCTCCAGCATGTTCTATTTATTGTTGCAGTGAGGTTTAGCTCACTAGAGCGTGTGGCTCGCAGTGACTTGGATTTCTTTATGTGGAGCATGTCCGTCAATTCTGAGTTGGACATGGCTTTGTAAGTCAGGCAAAGATCACCTCTGAGTAAGCAATATGCCACCGAGTACAGCCGGAGTTTTTTCAGACAGGCTGCATAGGATATATGTTTGAGGCCAGTAATCCTCTTGGTGAGGTGCTTTTGTGGTCTTTCCAGCTGTTGGAAGTGTCTTGTGAGGTACATCCCAAATGGGGCATTGTACTCTATGATGGGTCTGATGAGTGATGAGTAGAGGGGCACTATAACCTCTTTATTTCTAGATGCAAACCCTTTAGTAATTAGATGGGTCATATATAAGGATTTCCTAACTACTTTGGCAATATGATTGTCAAAGGAGAGATTACTATCTACCTGGGTCCCCAGATCTCTTACTACCTCTTCTGTATTAAGTGGGCTGCTGCCTTAATACATCCATCTGAATTTATGAAAAACTTAACAAAACTTATGAAATGTTCTATTGTATCAGAAAGGAAAGAATTACATGGATTGCTGGATTCCTAAAGCATGATCACACTGGTTAATGCACACACATTTTCAAGCATAAAGCAACTATTAAGTAGAGAATTGAAGTGCTATGAACAGAAAAATAGAATGAATATGTTGTAACACAAACAAAAATATAGAGTCTCTTTGGTACAGTTTTAAATCACATGATGTGTGTGCCCAGTATGTACTATCATGTAATCATTGGTCAGTACTTTCCCCAGTTTAAAGATCTATGGAAGTTATGGGAGGAAAGTGTTTGAACAGAAATTCTGTTAGAAGTGCATAACCCCAGTAAAGAGAAAAATTACATAGCTAAAAGATATAAAATATCATTGTCCTGGTCCCCTTCAATAAAGACATCACATTGAATGACATTTGACAATCTTTATTAAACTTCAATAAACATGATTGTTAACCAATATTCATAAATTTCAACCAAAACATGGTATAGGTGAAAATAACATCCATGTAACATTAACATAGGACAGCATTCCCATTCATTCTGATCAGTAAGCAGCATCCGTACCTCCACTCACTTACTTATGAAGCAGTGTACCACACACTTCAGTTGCCATTTATTGAATTACACCTCCAACCAAATAAGCAGCTTACCTCCACTTGCTTATTTACTTATCAAGCAGCACAACCGCTCACTTGCATTTCCCAACTTATTGAACTGAACAACCAAACCAGAGGGGGAACATAAGAGGGCACGCCTGCCCCTCTTCTACACACACCAGCATGACCGGGCTGTTCCCCCTCTTTCCAACAAACTTCCAGCAATGTAACCACAATTAAGGCATTAAGCCATACATCATTCGATGTACCCCATCCTGTCTAACCAAGCTGGATCCGATTCATCCCCTCCTAAAACCCTATCCCATAACTAGCGAAATAGCCAGTTACCTCAAAAGCTGAAAACAAACCTCTGATTCCTCTCCGATGCTAAGGTAGCAACCATACACTCATGACCTGGCATACCCATACTCAGTTACACAACTAGAGAACCAAACACGTAGCCCACTGCCTCTTGAAAGCATGCTGAGGCCATTACATCATCTCCCATCTAATTGCAGCCCCATTTTACTGTCCAATGAATATAATAACCGCATGAAATCTCTTTTAAATTTCATTTAATAGCAATCTTAACATCACACCAATGACCCATTATAAACAATAAAACACTTAAACCCCCATCATGGCTTTTAGAAGTAGGAACCCAAATGCTCCACCAACAGTAAACCAAACCAGGCAAAACTAACCAACCACAATATACCCCCAAAACTTGAAAATGCGCCATGCCACCAAGTCAAACAAGGTCAGTGACATGCCAACATCATCCAGAATGTATTATTTTAACTCAAACCTGTCTCCCCTAAACTACAATAAATCTAAGCTAAAATCCTTCTACACCAAACACCCCCTAGCTCACAAACCTGAACCAAATTACTCAATGCAACCTGCTAATCCTCAACCTACTGCCTGCAACACTACCCAATCCATTCCAAGAAAGACCCCAGCTACCAACAATACAGTGTGAAATTCAATTCTGATGCTCCCAAAACAAGATCAAGCAAAACAAGACATTACTCTGTGACTGCAGGGAATGAAAAACACAAGCAAACAAACAACTCTATATTCGGCTGCACTGCTGGAAAACCGTGACCTCTTTTCATACCCCTCCATCAGCCAACACGTTCCTCAGCCTTAACTCTTGCCTGTCAAGTCCGCATTCCTTCACCCCACTCTGCATGTCCCCATCTGCAAACTCAGTGTAACCTGTAAAAGAAAAGACTGTAAATACTCCACAACTGCATAATCCAACTTCTTAATGACATTATGTACCCCAAGGGCATATCTTTTTCATCAACTGCATAAAATGCACTCACTACCAAATGCAAAACACCAATGAAACTTAATATGTCTTAACAAAGTCCCCATAAGATTTCTTCCACCTCACATAGTAACAATACAACTGATACCCCTGCAAAATCAAACAAGTCATTGGATTAAAAGGCCAATTCTGTAAATAAAATATCACTGCTAAACCAACCTATGAGTTCTCAACAAAATTGTTAAAAACTAGGGAAAAGAAAATTAAAACCGCCAATAGTCGTGCTAATACAGCTCATTACAAAAACCCAAGGGGCAAACCCCCCCATGGCTCCACCTATGTCCCTTTTGGACAAGGGCAACATCCACCCTTGTTCCTCTTAAATCAGAGGGACATACACTGCACTCTGGATTGAGGACTCTTACATACCTGAGCCTGGCTAGTTTATTCAAAACCTTAGAGCTCTTAGCCTAGCAACCACCCCCAATCCTGAAATTGGTGCCCCACCTCCCCACTAGTAAAACCCAAAACTCCCCCTATAAAGTATCAAACCCTGCTATACTTTCACCAAACATTCCTTATCCTCCCTTGACCCTGCACTACCCAACTGCACCAACCTTGAAATGCACCAACCTTGAAATGGATAGATAACCAACTTTTAAGGGCTCTAAAACTCTTAAACATAGTAAATTCCTATGCCTATGATTGCTGCACATTCACCCCACCTGTGGAAACCCCCAGACCCCCCCCCATAAAATTCTCCACCCTGCTTAACCCAGCCCCAACATACTCCCTCTTCACTTACTGACAGACTGTCCACACCACACCAAATCCAACATACCTTAATGAACAGTGAAATAAAACAAGATTACATGTGACCCCTTTGCGCACAACTCCATCATCTGGAACATCCAGCCCATCAGGATTAATTACCTTTAAGGACTTCCTCCAGGCATGTAATTGCTGCTTACTTTATGCTCCCCCACTTAGATACCTATATGCACCATTCTATCAATGGAGACAGCCACTGGTATATGCACCTTCGAACCCACTTCCTTCTGATCACCGACTGATGTCCACTCTGCTGTTCCCTACCTGCAAAAGAAAATAAAATTGTTAAGTTCTCAGCACACACATCCACAAGTTCCTGAAGCTAACCTTAAGTGCCACTGGGGCAACCCTGTTCAACTGCACTGCCACTACAATGGCCCACAACCCCACCCCCGTCTTCAACAGAATCTCATCTTAGCAGCTTCACCCCAAAGCTGCTTGTACTGTAATCATCTGGAATGCAACACTGTTATATTAATCCTAGAACCTTAGCATCCAGCAATGACCCAGTCAGACCTGCCAGAGATGTTATAGGCATTAACCTTCCTGGATAACCAAACAGACCATCAAACATCATTGAATCAAATTAGCGTGGACAGCCGGTGGTAAACAAGGAACTTGGCAATAACAAAATAGGGACAGGTCTTAAATATTGCACTTTACGAACTTAGAAAGTTAATGGAACAGGTTATGCATTAGCATGAATTTCCTGATGGGTGTAAAGCCGAAACTCAACTGTCTGTCATTTTTCAACTTCAATCTTGAATAATTTGCAAGTTCTTTTCCAAAAACTGAGATTTTTGAAAAACAGACCAAAATATGAGGCAGAAATCAAGACATTCTGCGAAAATCTGTACAGTTGAGAAGTATGACAAAGTTGTAGCCCTTGATAATATATACCCCAAAATACTCCTTTGTCAGAACCATATGCTTGTGTCCCAGCAGCAAACTCTGGAAACCAAGTGCTGAACAATAACAGCCTGACAAACAACTACCTCTCAAAATGTTACATCATGTGCTAACAAGTTCAATGCCAATCTTTTACCAGAAGAAAGCCTGCAAAACTATCCAGTTTCTCTCACAACCTCCTACCACCACAAATGAAATATATACACAGGAGACCCTTTTATCTTGATACCCCAGACACAGTTAACTGAAGTGTATGTTTTCACTAAATAGGCAAAGGACCAACGAGCTGCAATGTAAGGGAAATGACCCTATCGTAGCTCTCTTTCAATGGTTTCTTACCCGATTAACATTTTTTTAACAATGCTACTAAATATCTTGCCTCTACCCAAACCTCTTAAGCCCCCCCCCAAACTCTGAGCCAATTGCCTACCTGCTAAATGGGGAACTATTGCAAAAAGGCACTATGTGACTATGTACCTCTCAACCTTACAGAGCAAGAAATTTGGCCACGCCACAACAATGAGGTCAAAAGCACAAATATAGAGCTAATCTTTAAATATGCTCTTACATACTTGGAAAGTTAACGGTGTAACAAGTTAAGCATTAGCATACATTTTGAAAGCCAGAATCTCTGACGTTTATCATATCCTAACTTTAATTCTTAACCATACCCCAGCAAAACTCATTTCTTTGAGGAACAGACTTAAATTATGAAGCCAGCTTGAACCTTCTGGGAAAATCTGTATCGTTGCAAGATATGTGAACCACGAGAAGATACAAAGCCTGACTGCACATGCACAGTCATTAACAGCAGTTCCTAAGCCCACAAACAAATATCCAACACCCATACTGCAACACAGGGCTGCAGGAATGCCACCAAGTGCCAGAACATTGACCTGCAATTCAAATCGATGGAGCGAATCTGCCCCACAAGAAAGAAATTGTGATTGCAGCCATGGCACAATGACAAATGATGTAGCCCCCATTTTTGCAAAATACGATGCTGAATCCTAGACTACATGTTGTCCATGTAGAACTCCTTGCACCTCAGCAGATGCATTCCCTGGGCAACAAACTCAGAAAAGCACTGCCACCACTAGTCCTCGAGGGACAGTGAAAAACCACTCCCCCACCAACCAAACCACCAATGCAATGACACCACAGGCAAGCAAATCCAAAGTCACAAAAGAGGGTAAACCCTTCAACTATTGCACTCACAAATTCAAGGGAAAAGTGTGAAATGCAAACAGCTGCCACCACTCTCTACTGCAACCCCAAATGACCTCCTAGAAACCCCAACCCCAAAGGAAACAAACTAGAACATCAGAACATGAGACAAAACAGGACACCCCATTAACCAGACCCTAAGGAATTTCCACAGCCAATAGGCATGCCTGACAGAAACATGGCCAAGCAATGACCCAATGCCTCCACTGAAGCAGCCTGTACAACTCAAACCACATACACCTGGCCACATCCCTGTCAACAAGATACCAAGACATGTCCCCATGTTCACCACATGCAGACCCCTGCCTCCAAATGAAACCCTGACACCTCATCAGGCAGACATGACACAAGACACAAATGGGTGATGAAAAAAAAATGTCAATAATCCTCACTTGTATTATGGATGGCTCTGCCATATGCAACAATTTCAACATTTCTCATAGCTTGATGTACAAAGTACAATGAGAAAATCTTTAATGAATGCCATTAGTGAATCTGCCCAGCAATCACACATTCCTGCACCCTCCCCCCAACTAATAAGAGCTCACTGAGCATGCTTGACACAGATATTAGTCAATGCACTTCAGATGATGAAATCCCTCCCCTACAGAGCAGCAAAAACTAAAAATGAACTGCTCCCACCAATGAAATTAAACTAAACGTCACAAGGACACAGCATTTACCACAACCACAGTTAAAATTACCCTCAGTAAGGATATCAAAACTCAACCCTGGAGATGGGAAGAAAGGTACATCATCCAACCAGGAAACGTTACCCACAGTAAGGATATCAAAACTCTCTCCTGGTGATGGAAAGAAAGGTACATCAATCAACCATGTAATGTTGAAACATTACCCACAAATGAATGGAGCCCTGTGAACAGTAAACCCCACATGAAAACCCGAGGCAATAAATAAGCCACAAAAGACACCAGTCCAAAACTCCCTTCCTACCACACAGACATGTGCGAAATCCTCACTGAAAAACCACAAAAAAAAAGCGAGAGAGATATACATTAATTACTTTCCCCATATCTATCACAGTTAACACAAGGCCTACCTGCTCCCAAGGTACTTACTAGTCGTCATGGACGTATAAATTGCAGTAGCATATTCATGCCAAAAATATCACTCCTACTCCAGTTACACTTGCCTAAAACCCTTTAAGCCCCTACCTACTCCAACTTCATTTCTTTCCAATCATCCTGCATTCATATTTAACCCGATCCTCCCCTTATCCTCCTAATTCCTACTACTCTATTTATCTAGCCCCAGTTGAAGATGTCCCTGGAAAAATCGGTCTGTTCTAACCCTGTTTGCTAAATTTAGTTAATATTCCATGCCTGAAGTTGATTAATATTTGAAAAACTGGTCAAGGCTATGTTCTTATTCACTTTAGACTTAACCATAAGCTAATGCCACTAGCCTAAAGCACTTAGAAAAATTGTGTTTTGCACTTCTGTTATATTTTTCCATTATAGTGTGCTGTCTTTTGGTCTCCACTGAGAACTTCCTGTATTCCAGAGGCTAATGGACAAAATCCTTAGAGCCCCCTGCTCAGATAAGTGACAGCCTACCTGGAAGATGTTTTAATTCCATCAAATGAAAACAAAAGACATTTGCTCAAAGTTCAATCCATTTTAAGTACTCTGTGTAAAACTGGAATGCTGATTAATGTGGTTAAGTGTAAGTCAGGGATTGCAGAAAAACACTTTTTTTGGCTTTGTAATAGGGCAAGGACTTGTGAAACTGAAGACAGAAGTCATAATAGCAGTAAAAAAGTGGCCCACAACAACTACTAAAACGAAAGTGAAAGGTTTGTTGGGCCTGAATAAATGTTTCCAGAAATGTATTACTTTATTTTATCAGCACTGCTTGTTCATAGACTTGAGCTGACTAAAATTAACGTTCCATTGAAGGTAAAATGATTAGAGGCAATAAGACAAACCTTTAAGCAGCTACAGAATACGCTTTGTTGAATGGCCATATTCATATCTATTGACCTTTAAGACAAGTTCTTGTACATATGAAGGCCTTTGGAGTAAATATAACTTCAGTCTTATCACAGGTTATTAGATGGATGTTTACTAATGTTGAGAAACACTAAATGGCCATAAAAAGAGTATTTAGACTTTATGTACATCTTCACTACCATGAAATAGTACTGCTTTGCAAGATAAGAGTTCAGATTAGAGATTGTGTGTCCCTTCACTGGCTGTTCTATCATATGGACAGCAAGCCAATTATATCTTAATGGACTGTTACCCTTCAGCCTTTCAGTTTTCAGATTAACTATCAGCTTGTCTATTGCTATATAGTCCATATGCTGAAGATCGGAGTGATGGTTCCACACTGGGAAGATGGGGCTCATGTAACATTTACGTTTTGGTCTGAAGATGGTCATAAGTGGGCTCCAGAAGGAGTTACATATTCAGGAAGGAAGTAGGAATGTAATCTATTTAATATTCTTGTTAGGGAAGGAAAAAGAAACATTCAGTAATGAAGTCAGCTATATTCATCACTAAGGTGAAGGAGAAGAAGTTTTAATTTTCCTGATGGCTGGAATTGCAAAGAGACTTGCTCTTTTATTGTGAGGTGTCCATAAGGACTGTCCATTTATTTAGCCAGACACCCAGAAATAGGCTGATAGCTTCTATCATCAAAAGTAGAATTTCTGCTATTTTATCATTAGTTCTCATTGCATTGATATTTACATTATTTTTATGGTGAAAGGCTGTCAAATCAACATTGAAATCCCAGAATGTTTGAGTAGAATATCTTTGGAGGTAAACATGAATGTGTGTTTGAATGCTAAATGGGTGCAGTGTAGGTTGCATGTGTATGATGGTGAGAATGTTATGCGTGTATGTGTGAGAGATCATGATGAAAGTAACAAATGTCCCACCCTGGTGGTCATGGCATTGGTTGTCTGTACCAAAATGTCTTGGGAGGTATTCAGAAAAAAACTAACACACAGCATCATGCAAACTAGCATGGTGAACAGTGGCATGCAGGGAGTAGAGTGATTCAAAGGCACAAGTAGATCAACCATGCTACAGAAGAAACAGTCCAGTATGCCGGTATAAAAATGACTGAATAACTTAAATCAAATGAATGAGCTGTTTTACATACAAATGACAAAAGGAAACTCAGCAGAGTACTCCAGAAATGTATGAATTTAGTGCAGAGAGACATGTAGATCAGTTATTCTGATCAGTAGCATATCTAGGGTTGGACAAGAGGGGCAACTGCCCTGGGTGCAAAGTGTTGGGGGGTGATATGCCAATCTCAATCAATATTTAATGTAATACCAGCTTTTAAAAGCCAGTATTGCATGTGCAGTCAAACCTGAGAGCTGTAACACTTTGCGCTTGGTCTAACCTGTAGCAACTGATTGCTACATAGTAGCAAACAGTTTGCTACAGTTTATAATTAAAAACACTTTTTTTAACTAAAAGCTGAGTGCTGTAGCACCCTGTCAGGGAGGGTATAAACTGTACTTTTTTTTTTAATTAAAACATGATAGCTGAAACACTCCATGCAGGCAGGTATAAACTGTAGCAAACATCTGATAAAAATGTAGCAAACAGTTTTCTATAGTTTTAAACTAGATTTTTTTTTTTTATAAAATATTTTAAAGGATGATTGGGGACAGGGCTGATAAATGGGACCTGAATGGCTGCGGCTGGAGGGAGGGATTGTGGGTGTCATGCATCTGACCACCTGGTTGGTGTGCCAGTAGAAGGAACATCAATTTTTTTTTTTTTTTTGCTGGGGTGGTGTGTAGATCTAACTGTAATAAGTCAATATTTTGTGGCTTCATTTGAAGAGCTGAGGGGTGGGGCACTGTTTCATAGCACTGGCCCAGGGTGCTAACTGAACCAACTATCCTTCTGCTTCGGATTCTGATCAACAAGATCTGTCTGTGTACAAGATCTTCACTCATGTTGTGATGTTATGAGCAGTCTTGGCATTAAAAAGATGACATGTGTTAGTGGCTACTTTTGTAGCCAGTAACCATGATAATACATGTCATCATCACCACACTAGCAGACTAGTCTGCATGTGCTAACATGGTATCACCATCATGATCACACTCTTGACTGCTGTTGTGTGGAAGCAGTCACCATATGAGAGTAGACATGTACTTTTCATGCACAGGGTATGTATGTACTGCATTAACTGATGGACATGATGGTTTGTGTAGCATTACCTATATTTTCTACTTGGACATTTCAGCATTCATCTGGGGACATATTAGGAGCTTCACAGGTGTTGGCTTCACAAATCTTACACCAGTTCCTTAACATTATGCTGCAGCATGTGGAGAAGCATATTTGATTTCCATAGATAATAGAAGACGGAAGCACCACTATGAGGGCATTTGATGACACAGACCACATCCCTGAGGTCCTGAGGGTCTATATATACACCTTTATAACTATCAGGGCTCCACTTGTTTCATATAGTGACTGGTATAACAATACAATGGATATAATATGCATTGTGTCTGTGCAACACACAGGCCCACAGTCAGTACTGATACTTCCCACATCTGGCACATGTGTAACCTATACCGGCATTTAAATGGAGTGACTTTATACAGGGTTGTCTAGTTTTGTAGATTTAGACACTGGCATCCACAGGGTCTTAGATATGTTCTTCCCATGGACATAGACAGCAGGCCACCCATAATGCTTTTCACTGTTATGTGTTGCAGGTGATATGCAGAATATGCCTTGGAGCCATAGATGATGACTGCCTACCCCTCCCCCCATCCATAGCTTCAACATCATGATAGTGATGACTTTTCATCACTGCAATGTTGCAGACATGGACCATAATTGAATAAGAAGTTATGTACCTACCATAACGTTCCATGTTAGTTGTCTTCATCTCACCTTCTTTCTTGCTGGATGGGTTCAGAGCCAATCCTCAGCTCCGACTCGGCCTTTTTCTAAAGCTCAACAGCTATTTACTGGCTCAAGGCTTCCTCTTATCCCACAATGCTAGGTGTCAGATATCCAGATCTCGTTTGGAAAGCTAACACCATGGAAAAAACACACTAGTTCCCACCAAAGGTTACCTACAGTGCTACAAACAGAGGAGGACATAACCTAAAAACAAGGGCAACTGTAGGAAGAAGGCCACAAAAGGGATTCTTCTCAGTCCTAACCAGGCTAGGGTTAATGGAGGGTGGGATGCAAGAAAGAAGGCGAGATGAAGACAACTAACATGGAACATTATATTAGGTACATAACTTCTTAATGTTAAGTTGTCTATCTCGCCTTCATTCTTGCTGGATGGGACAGTGTCCCTAGCACCTTAGCCCTGGGTGGCTCATTGAAACAGACTCTTGAGCATAGTGGAACCAAAATCAGCTCGAATCCTGGTGGCCATATCCAACTTGTAATGTGAAATGAAGGTATGAGGAGTGGCCCATGTTGCTGCAGCACAAATAGATTCCATTGGAAGTCTAGCCTGAAAAGCTACCGACATAGCCAATGCTCTGGTGGAATGAGCTTTTGGTTTTGAAGGAAGTTCTTTATGTCTCAGTTGGTAGATCAAGGTAATAATAGAGAACAGCCACCTGGACAAGGTTACCTTAGAAACTGGCAGGCCCTGCTTCCCCTCAGCATAGGACAGGAAGAGTTAATCTGATTTTCTTGACAGTTTGGTCCTATCCAAATAAAAACATAACTGCCTGTGAACGTCCAAATAGTATAACGTTTGTTCAGCTCTGTTTGAATAATTAGGAAAAAAGACAGGAAGATCAATAACTTGATTGAGATTTGTCTCTGAGGGTATTTTGGGCAAAAAGGAAGGATTAGTCCTGAGTGAAACTCTATCTTTGTGAAAAATAAGATATGGAGGGTGAACACAAAGGGCTTGAAGTTCCGATACTCTTCTGGCCGAGGTGATAGCTACTAAGAAGAGAGTCTTCCAGGAGAGTAACTTTAAGGAACAAAAAGAGGGAGAATCAATGAAGTTAATATCAAGTTCAAATCCCACGTGGGGGGGGGGTCTTTAACCGGGGGTCTAAGTAACATAGTCCCTTTAAGAAAAGCCTTACAAAGTTTGTGGGACATGATACTGGACTTTGATAGGCTAACATGAACATTTGCGATAGCAGCCAATTGGACCCTAATAGTGGCAGCTGAGGAACCTGCTCGAAAAAGTTCCGCCAAAAAATGTAAAACATTATGGACAGGGGCTGTAAGGGGTCTATCTTCATAGCCTCTGCCAGAAAGAAAAACATTTCCACTTAATAGCATAAGTCTTTCTAGTAGAAGGTTTGTGCGAAGAAAGTATGATTTCGCACACTGGTTGAGAAACATGTGGAAGCCTGGCTAAGGTTGGAAGTGGAGCAACCAAGCTGTGAGGTTGAGAGAGTGAAGGGATTGGTGCAGCCCACCCGACTGATGGATCAAGAGGTCTGGCACTGGGTCCAGATTCCAGGGCTGCTCCAGCAGGTGACAATGCAGGAATGGGAACCAAATTTGTTGAGGCCAGTAAGGAGCAATGAGGATCATCCTGGATCCCAAAGCAGTCGCTTTCTGAATCAGTTTTGGAATTAAGGGAAAAGGAGGGAATGCACAGAGCAGCCCCGGGGGCCAGTTGTGAAGTAGAGCATCTCTGGGGGGATGCCCTGGGAGGGGGAAGAGAGTGAAGAAGTCGCTGCACTTGCTGTTGAGAGGGCTTGCAAAAAGGTCGCAGCAAGGTTAACCCCATCTGTGGAAAATTTTGTCCGCTACTAACTGATTGAGAGACCACTTGTGAGGCATAAGGATTGCTCTGCTTAGCCTGTCCCCTGTGATGTTGGACTTCCTGGGGATGTGCATTGCTATCAGAAACTGGTGAGAGGAGATCGCCCACTGCCCGCGTCTGCATGTTTCTTGACATAAGGGATAGGACCTGGTTCCACCCTGCTTGTTGATGTACCACACTACTGACATATTGTCCATCTGAACTGCAATAGTCCCGGTAGGTAGAGAGTTCTGAAGAGCTTGCAACGCTAAAAGTACCGCTCTCATCTCCAAGATGTTTATGTGCAGATGGTACTCTAGGGGTTGCCAAGTGCCCTGGACAGTCCTGCCCTAAAAATGCCCCCCCCCCACCCGATTAGGGAGGCATCCATTGTCACCGTGGCAACTGGAGGAGGAAGTACAAACAGTCTGCCCTGAAAAACTTGAGGGGAGACCATCCACCAAGGAAGGTGGTCTTTGCATGATTGGGTGATTATTATGTTGTGAGACATCGGAAGCTGTTGAAAAGACCATTGGGTAAAAAGCATCCATTGAAGAATCCGCATGTGAAAATGAGCCAGGGGAAGTAATGTGATTGCTGCTGCCATGAGACCCAAGGTTTTCAGTACAAATCTGGCCTGGATTCTCTTGCATTGTAGTAATGTTTGAACATGTCGGCAAATGTCTAATACTCTTTCTAATGGAAGTTTTGCTGACAGTTCTTTTGTATTTAACATAGCGCCTATAAAGGTTATAGATTGACAAGGTGACAACGCAGACTTTTTGAAGTTTATGGAGATTCCTAGCTCTGAGCAAGTTTGGATGGTATAATCCCTGGCTCGGATTAGCTGATGCCTGGTGGAAGCAGTTAGGAGCCAGTCGTCTAGATATGGAAACACCTGGAATCCTCGCCGTCTCAGGTGAGCCGTAGCCACTGCCATGCATTTGGTGAACATCCTGGGGGCTGTGGTGAGGCCAAAGGGCAGGGCTCTGAATTGATAGTGACTGGCTCCCAGCCGGAAGCGGAGAAACCTCCTGGAGCATCTGTTCATTCTGATATGGTAGTTCACATCCTGTAGGTCTATGGAACACATCCAAATGTCTGGAACCAAAAAGGGTAGAATAGACTGAAGCATGATCATCAGGAACTTCGTTCTTTGAACAGATTTGTTTAACCTGCTGAGATCCAAAATGGGTCTCCAGTCCCCTGTTTTCTTTGGTACCAAAAAGAACTTGGAGTAAATCCCGGATCCTTGCTGGTCTGCTGGGACTGGCTGGATGGCTCTTTTTTCTAGCAGTTTTGAAATTTCTAGTACTGCTTGTTCCCTTAGACTTGGTGGAACATCTGGAAGGGGCCTGTTTGTTTGTGTGGGGGTGTGGACAAAGGGGATTTTGTAACCCTCAGATATGATAGACTGTACCCATTTGTCTTGTGTGAGGAGTCACCAGGCTTCTGGATACAGTGATAATCTTCCCCTGACTGCCTCTGAGAGTGGACAGTCGGGCAGCCCCTCAGGGGTGCTGAAAGGGTTTGTCTGAAAAAGATTCCCTGCTACCCTAATTTTGCGGACCCCCTCTGCCCCTCGGGTGGCATCTGTTGTTGTTCCTTCCTCTGCCCCTGGAGTGAAACTCACCATGTGTATCAGGCATGACTCCTTGGGGTTTGCGAAACCACATTTTCCCACTCTTCTGACGTTTAGGGTATGGTCTAGAAGGAATAAAAAAAACCGGACTCCCACGGCAGAGAGAGTCTTGCCTTCCTGCTCACACCTGGTAAGGGTATCCTTCACCTTTGGTCCGAACAAAGCCGAACGATCGAAGGGGGTATTGGTGAAGGATGCCTTAAAGGGGTCAGCAAAATTACATAACTGCATCCAGGCATGTCTTCTCAAAGCCACGCCTGTGCCTGTGGCTCTACTCGCCCCATCGGCTGCATAAGAAATGAGCCACATGGAGGAGTTGACTATAGAATTAAGGGTCGCCAGCTGGGAGTTAATCTTTTCCTGAGACCCCGCAGCAGATGGATCCTGAAGGGCATCACCCAGTTCCTTAAGGAGATCTCCCTGAAGGTGGGTGAAATGGCACAGATAATTCAGCGACCGCATGGAAAAGGTTGCTGAAGAGAACATCCACTTCCCGTACCTGTCCATTGTCCTAGATTCTTTATTAGGTGGATGGACAGGCACTGAGGGGTCAGCCAACTCCTTCTTAGTGGCTGCTGCAACCACCATGGCATCGACAGGGACACCCTTTGTAAGAAACTGTTTATCAGGAGGGGCTGTAATGAATTTTGTGGGCCTGCAGGGAGTTGGTTCCACTGTGTCCGGGGCCGTTCATGCCTTCTGAGCCACTACTTCCATGAGCGGGTCAAAAGGCGGAGACACCCAGGAGGTGGAAGGGCGAGAACCAAACACTTCCAGATACACCGACTCATCCTCGGAAGTGTTAAGGGCAGTCCAGTTCCCCCTCTGCTTAAGGATCTCAAGGATGTCAGAAAAGGAGACATCCTCAGAGGGGGACCTTGGAGACCCTTCCGAATCCTCCAAGTCGGTGTCAGAGGTGACTGACTCAGGGGAGTCAACATGCTTCCTCTTACATTTTCTCTTCTGAGTGGGCTCCTCTCAGAGATCAGGGGAGGCCTCAGAAGAGGAAGATACACCCAATGGGGCTACCTTGAGTGCTTGTTCTCCACGCTTGGGGTCAGGAGGGTGGACAGAGACCGACGCAGGCACCATGGGGGGAGGAGCCGAAGGGGTCGATCGCGGAGCCAACACCGGAGTCAGCACTCTCCTCATGACCTCAAAGGTGCCCCTATCAGGCTGAGAAGAGGGTCCCCGCTCCGAAGAGATGTGAACCCCTCCCAGCACAGAGAGGGACAGCTCCAAGGCTGATGTCAGGGCTGAGCTCACCTGCGCCGAGGCCCCAAGAGGGAGAACGGGGTCGGACAAGGGACCGATGCCACTCGCCCCCTTGAAGCCGATGAGGGAGTCTCGGTACCCGGATCCCTCCAATCACGGAACCAATGAAGAGATCAAAGCCAATGAAGGAGCCGAAGGGTGTGGCATCGGCTCCAATGTTCCGACGATTCGAGCCCCAACAAGCTCCGGCTCTGAACACGGTAGTAGAGTCGGAGGAGGAACCGTTGAAGAAACAGGGATAGCCACAGTCTGTTGAAAAGGGCTAGTTAACATTTTGGCCAGTGCCTGCGACTTAAGGAGCCTACTGACAACCCTCTCTAAGTCATGGTCAGATAGCCTGGAGGATCGAGGGGAATGGGATCTATGGCTCCGCTCCGATTGTAGTAATGGGGACCTGGGAGCCGAGCGAACGAACTCTAAGGAGGGGGATCTCGAACACTATCGGCTCAGAGAAAGCTCCGATAGCAAAGTTGGAGCTGACTGAGGTCTCAAAGTGTCGGTTCCGGCCGGAACCGACGAGGAGGCAGAAGCTCTGCTCAGCATCAGCTCCGAACAGGGAGCCGACGGTTTGGCGGGCTTTAAGGATTTCCCTGACGAAGGCTTAGCTGGGATCCTTCAGGCTTTAACAAGCCTCTCAAAATGAGTTTATTCCTACGCTCCTGCAGGACTCTTGGACTGAAAGCATGACAGACCGAACAAGAGTCCTGCAGGTGTAGGGGGCCCAAACAATAAACACAAGAAGTGTTACCGTCTGTCAGAGACATCTTCTGACAGCATGAGTCACACTTCTTGAAACCTGAAACCTTGGTATCTTTAGACATGATAAGAAAGATACCAAGGGAAGTTAAACTAATGCTTAAAACACTAAACACGGTCACGTACGCATTAGAACTAGCAACACAATACCCCTATAACTAGAACAGTTATAAATAACAAAGAACTTAACACAAAAATTAGTATACATATATATATATATATATATATATATATATATATATATATATATATATATATATATATATATGTGTGTGTGTGTGTGTATATAAAACAATACTATAAAGAGACAGGCCTAACCACTACCCCAAAGGGTGGGGGAAAGGAAGAAAACTCTGTAACAACAGAAAAAAGGAGATCCTAAGTGGGGTCTAAAGGGTAACACAATCTAATAAAAATAATATAGAAGAAAATCTAAAAATAACAACAACTCTGATAGTAAATATAGTAGTAAAAGAATTATACGACCTGGAGCCGGTAAAAAATGCAACCTCTTAGCTGAAGTGGCAAATGAGATCTGGGTATCTGACACCTAGCAATGTGGGATAAGGGGAGGCCTCGAGCCGGTAAATAGCTGTCGAGCTTTAGAAAAAGGCAGAGTCAGAGCTGAGGATCGGCTCTGAACCCATCCAGCAAGAATGAAGGCGAGATAGACAACTTAACATTATGTGTTCATACTTATGAAAGCTTGCTTCAGCTGCTTGGCTACAGCTGGAGATGCATTGTAGTATGCATGGGAGATCTGTAGTGAAATAATCATGATGTGCACCATTCTATGCAATACAGTGGTATGAAAAAGTTACAGAGTGGTAACATCATAGCACAGACAGGCTGACCTGTGAAATCAGTGGAGGAGAACATGGTTGAGGAGTCATCACAGGAAGGCTGCAGCAGTACTCCATATGAGGAAGAGACAGGCACAATATGTCATGGCACAAAGAGACAGTATCTGGTCCATAGCTATGGGTTATGAAATGAAGAATGCAGAGTAAAGCGGAAAAGCATTAACATACCCAGGCAAAGCATTAAAATGCATTTACTGGCCACACAGTGAATCAACTAACACGAGCATACTTATACAGGCCACATGGCTTGACAGGGCATAGGCATCATCATCTACAAAGATGAGATAATGAACACTGACATGGGGCAGTAATGATAATGTAGGTGTGAGGGCTGTGGGAGGCAGATGTGGTAACTAGTGATATGGCTACAAGGTCAGTGATAGTCAGGGATCATTTTCCCCAGGGTCAGACTGGAGCTTTCATGTCAGATATTCTGTCTGTATGGACCATGTGGCCCTGCAGTATCAGAAATGGAAGTGCCCAGTTGGATGGAATGGGTAGCTCTTCAGGAGCAGGTATGTGGATGCTAATTTGGCCCTCCATGTGGGGAAGCAGCATGTCGTCATCATCCACTATCTCCCAAACAGCTATGGCTATGCATGATACTCAGTAGGCCAAGAGGGGAGAGGGATGATGTGGTACTACAGGACCCAAACCAGTTGGCATGGTGGGATGTCCTGGGAGCAACTCACAGAGGATCTTCAGTAACCATGTCAATGTCCACACCTAAGCATACAGGCAGCCAGGGAGACAGGTGTCAGTGATACAGTCTAAGTCATAGTGTGTGCCATGTGAGAACAGCCAGCTTATGATCATGTACCACACAACCAGCTCCTTGCAGTCATGGTAGACATTTGCTTGAAATTTCATGTATATACCTCTGGATATCAACATGTCTGCTAGTGTCCACAACAGTTGTGTCTGCTTCAGGCCCCTTGTGCCATGTCACATTACATGTTTTGGAGGATGTCACTCAGTCCTTGCAGCAGCTGCAGTTCCTCATGAAGGCTATGCAACACACTCAACATTTCAACATAGCGTGTTTTTATTGGCTATTTGTCCCTGTATCACTGAATTGGTCAATGGCAAGGTTAACCCTCAGGTCAGGGAATGTCCCAGCATCATCATTGTTGTCATCATCTTATACAGTTCTCCCCTCCATCACATGTGTGCCCCTCTTAGGCATTGTAGCATGCTAATGCTGTCTCTGTTGCTTTTTCCTCTATAGTATATTTGAGATTTACATAGAATGGATCTCCAGTGCTAAACACAAGGGATCTTGCAGGTTTATAATGCTCCTTCACCAGCATGTCATATGCTGGGGATATATGTACACCCTTCAGTTTTAATCTTTACTGGAAGTGCCATCATGACATAAGACTGTGCTATATGCATGGTACAGTCATTGCCAGCCACAGGTGACCTGCTTACATCAGATGTGCCTCTATGTTGTGTCAGACTATCCACCCATAGAAAATGTGAAAGCATAAAGATACACACCTTTGACACTCCTAGAACATATGAGTCACCTCTATCAATATGTGGCACATCTGCTGCTGTTGGTCAGTTTTTTGTATAGCTTAAAGGCACATTCATACCTTGACAGGTTTGACAGTTGCAGCTGCAATGTACCTGGAACGGAGAAATGCATAAGTGTTCTGCTGAATAACTCATTTTAACTGGTGCATCAGTATATAATGATAATGGAATAGGGTATTACTAAACCGGAGCATCTCCAACAAAAACTCTGGCAGTCAATATAACACCTGCTCCCATGTCCAATCCACCAGTAGGTATGAGGGTGTCTCACCAGCCTCAGACAAGGTTATGTTGAGCAATTCAACCATAATGAGATGCCTTTGTTTAATTGATCCATCCACTACAGCAGATCTGTCCATGGTTAAATCATTTGCCTTTGTCTAGGCACATAGTATCCTATTTGTGACCCACTGAGGCACCAGTACTTCTGCTTGATTATGGCCCCTGAAAGCACTGATTCCCTGTACTCCCTGCCCTACCATGTTTGCTTTACTATTGTCAAGGATACCCATTACTTGTATGTGTAAACCCTGCAGGGGCACACCTGTCTTCACTGCAATTAACATTTTCAGCCAGGTTTTTTCTTTTTTTTTTTTTTTGTCATATGATAAGATATGTATAGCTTTGGGATGCACATGCGATCAGTGCATGTGTATGCATGACTGTCCTTGGCTTCTGGTAGCCACAGACCTGACAGCTAAAATGGTGCTGCCATTCACACCCTGTGCCATACTGCAAGCAACAGTCGCCATGGTACCTCTGCCCACAATCTTGCAGCACTATGCTAACAGAGTGTGATTTTACAGCTACAAAGGAGGCTTCTTATCCCCTATATCTGCCACTGTGGTCTGTGTGCAGGTAAGAAAGAGTTACTGCCCATGACAGGTAAGTAACCAGTTTGCACTTGTGCTCCATACCATGACATGGAGAGCCATGTACTTTGACTGGATTTATTGCCATATCCTATGGTACTCTAAGATATAAAACCAACAGTAATCTGTACAGTAATCACTCATTGTAAACCCTCCAACCTACAGTAGGACAACAAACTGTCATTCAACTGTACTCTTAATACTATTGAGGTGAGCCACCTCACAGTCATTATAGTAATATTTCATGCCCTTGTGCTCTGTTACACCATGCCATCACTACTCAGTTTCTGTTCAAGATGCTTCCTTGCACCTTTGTGTACATCTGTAGTCCTCAGTACTATTATGACTTGTCTTGTCTTTTGTTAGTATTTTATATGGCAGTATGTCAGAATTTCTATATGGAAGTAGAAGCAGTTATCCACTACTGTATTTCATTCCTTGTGTTGCTTTCACATTATGTGATCTTCTACAGTATGGAACCTGCACTTTTTATCACACTAAAATAGCCCTCATACATTATGCTAATGAACTAATATACTGCGATCATCTCTGAATCACTACTATCAGTTCCATCATTAGGAGGTCATGTATACTTGTACATGGATGCTACAAAACTCATAGCACCTGACATTAGTCTGTGCTAATGGATTAGTACAATTCACAGATTTGCTGCCCAGTGACCCATGTCAAAGGATAAAATAACATGCAGGTATCCACACTGGGCTACAATTTTCATACTTGTTCTGATCTGAAGAGTGAATATGGTCTCACTAGGCTCTGGTTTTAGCAAGGTTTCCTCATGCTGCAACACATTAACCAATACTTTTCTTTTCCTGCTGCACAGAAACTAGAAATGTACCCTGATGGGGGTGTATGATTGTCAAATATATAAAAGTGGTGCCTGGCACCATATTGCCATGGGCAGTAGGTAGTGCCATTAAAATCATCTGCTCTGGGGATCAATGCAAGCAGAGGTACAATGAACTGCTGTGGTGCCACAGCAAGTTTCTCCAGGTTAATGGCAGAGCCACTATTCTTTTGTACACACTTTCCAATGGCTTTTCAGTGCATTCTTCTGTCTTTAGTCTTTTGCTGTCCTATCTTTTGTTAGCAACAACATATTGTACAGATCACTGTCTGTTTTATATCTTACAGTGTCTTAGGTTATTGCATTAAATCCAGTCACCTACCTAAGGAAAAAAGACAGGCTCTGCAGGTAGTAAAGTAAGTGGTCTCAGTGGTTATCTAGCTTTTAAATTTGGAGAAATATATCATGTGTGCATGTACCAATCTGCTGTTTTTTTTCATTTATTGCTTGTTCTTTCCATCTGCAGGATCAACTGTGGCGCAAGATGGTATGGGGTAGGGACATCTGGGCTTGCACCAACCAGTGTGCCTGTTCTTAGGTGAGCTTCTCTGCAGATGGACAACTTTTTCTATGAGGAGGGTAATCTGTTGGGCTAACTGCTGCCTTCTTTTGCCACTCCTTAGGTAAAGAGCAGGGGATGCCCTACTGAGAGTGGACCAAAGGGGTCCCACAAGGTCATCCAGTTGCAGGCGTTAGAACTATTGCCACCTGAGTTGGGTCTTCACTTGGATCTCCACACTGTGATGCTGAAGTACCTCCTTGTATGTTTAATATATTGTTTAGCTGGCCAGCACCAACTATCGGGCGACCAGAAGCAAGGACTGCCCAGGATGGTATCCACAGATATGACAGAATTTTGAGTGGGTAGTTCTTTGGAAATCTAAGCAGGCCCACTGTATGCCACGTCTTGGTGTTCTCCTTCCTTGTATGCCACTTGCCTTGTTCAGTTTGTGGTCCAACTCTCCCTATGAGAAACTGTCATCCCTCTTTGTCTCTCCACTTTTATCCAGACTTCTGTCTGTCTCTCTTTTTTGCTTCATTTTATTTTGTCTACTACTACAATTAACTCTGTTTTCTACTTTGTCCCTGGACATGCTTCTTGCTAATTTCTCTCCTACTCTTCTGCAAACAAAAGGGAAATAGGGTCCTGTCTTGGTAAACAAATGCCCTTCTGTATCTAACCTGCAGACAGCCTTTAGCATAGCCCTATATGTGTTGCTGAGGAATAATATATATATATATTTTCTCAAAGCTGAGGACCATTAAATAAATAAATAGAGTTATTTTTTCCTACTCTGAAACTGTAACAAACAACTTACTACAAATCTACAAATTTAACAACTGGCTTACTACTGTTAAATTGCCACAAAGTAAATGCTTTGGTGCTTCAGCCATTAACCACAAATGCAGTATTGTGCCCACTAATGCTCTATGCCCAGTGTAGCAGCCCACTTCTCCCCATCCTAGTTATGCCTCTGCTAACAGGATAATTCCCCAATATATTTCACCATATTTCACTTTTGTGAACCTGCATAAGGTCATTACACATAGTATGCACTGTATGCGTGGATTGGAATATGTTAACTGTTATGCTCTTATCAGGTAAGACCAGTATTTTCTGCTTAATCAAAAATTAGCTAAATCACATTTTTGGGCTGTGTGTGTGTGTGTGTGTGTGTGTGTGTGTGTGTGTGTGTGTGTGTGTGTGTGTGTGTGTGTGTGTGTGTGTGTGTGTGTGTGCATGTGTGTGTGTGTGTGTGTGTGTGTGTGTGTGTGTCTGTGTGTGTGTGTGTGTTCTGTGTGTATTTTTTCTGTGTGAGTGTGAGTATGTGTGTTGTATATTAAAGGACTAAACGTTCTAACTTCAGAATTATGGACAAAGCAAAATAATAATCAGGAAACAAGCCTTAACCCCTATATTAGGTGCACCTTTTACATCTCTGGTACAATTAATTTAGACCTTTGGAAAAAATATCCATTTGCAGGAAGGAGAGAATAATATTCAAAACTAGCAGTGGTCTTACAAATTAGGAACAATAGAGAAGCATGCATGTGTGTGTGTGTGTGTGTGTGTGTGTGTGTGTGTGTGTGTGTGTGTGTGTGTGTGTGTGTGTGTATGTGCATGTGTGTGCATGTGTGACTGTAGGTAAGTTATCATTAGATTATTAACAAGCAATGAGAATACCAAAGAGCCAATGACTAAACACTTTGGTAGCCTTGAGTTAAAAGGATGTCTAAATTTGTTGAGTTATATCTGCACGCTTTTACACCTGGAGGAAGACAACCAGAGATAACTTCATGCAAATCAAGAAACAAAAATAAAGGCTATTTTGAAGGGAGCAAGCCACCCTGCACACCCTGTGGGAGGTGAACCTCCACACACACACATTAAGTTATAGCGAGGTGCCCAGTGCAGTCCCCCACATGGGGGATGTGGTGACTAAGCCTCCCCACATAAAAGAACAACTTATAGCTGTTTTAGATTATTACAAATATAACACATTTGTTTACATTTGCAATCACTTCAGTTTGATGGAGATTTTTTGTAGATGATAGCAGATGCCAATGAACTCATACAATGTGTTTTCTGTCAATCATCTTATGGTTTCCTTAAGCTCTTTTGATTGTTTAAATGTATTCTTAAATGAGGTAGAATAAAACATCTCATAAGCATTAAGCAATATCTTTATCTTGTTTTATAATTCATTTACATGGGTTTTGCATCTTAGGAGGTTGATTTTCAAATGTCTCATTATATTTGGAACGGTTAGGAACTGTCTTATCAAGTGGGAGTAGAAGTCAACAGTATCAGCAGCAGCTTTAGCAACAGGATCCATCAGAGGAGGAGTATTACAATGGGATTTCCTTAGGAAATCAAGTAACTGAAGAAGGTTTGCTGCTGAGAAGTCCCTAAACATAGAGGTATTTTAAGGAAAAGCTCACTCATTTATGGCCTGATTTAACAAGGCAGGGTGATGCATATGGAGATGTGCTGGAAGCAAGGGTGCAGCCAGGCACATTCTTTGTATTCTACTGATTATATATTTTTTTTCTGAGCATAATATCAACATGGCTTTTTCAGGTCATACTATGTATAAAATTGCCTAAATGAATACTTTTACCAACAGATGCAATATTGCTAATCTAAAAACAATATTTTTAACAGTTTTAGGGGGAACAGCTAAAAATCTTATTTACATCTTTTAAGTGCTTGGCATCATCACTTTTGAAAGATGTGTCCATTTTTAAGTGGTAGGTGTTCTGGGGGTAACACTAAGATCTTGTGAGTGCAAAATGGAATTTGCATGCTATACCCTTGGTTGGAAGTGGTCATATTTGTGAGAACTAGATCAAGGATATCAGCTTAGTTAATAGTTAATGGATTTGATCTACTTGATTGTCTAATGAAGTGTCTAGTCCTTTCAGAGTAATACTTGTTTTGAGAAGTGGGGTTATGGATACAAAAATATTTTACTGAAGTCAACAAGGATAATTATGTTTTGGTATAAGTTGAGTAATGTATTTGATTTAATAAATGTTCCAATAAAGTGAATGAAGAGGCTACGGAAATATAAGCCACTCTTGTATGTAAGTGAGTATGCTTGGCGGTAATAACATCCATCAGTAGCCAGTTGAGGACTTTATTTCTGGAGGCTTTAGCCTGAGATTTTTCCATCAATTCAGCTGTTTTTGACAAAAGGTAATATACCTTAACTTATTTATTTATTTTTTTACAAGAAGTAATGTATCTGTCCCAGTTTTCTGAATAGGTGTGATACTCCTTTGGAAAAGGAGTAACTTGCATGAATAAAGTTTGAAAACTAATAGTCATCTTTTTGCACCATTTGTTAAGAGAACATATAGATGGTTGCTTTATGATAATGCAGACTTCCATAGCAGTCCATGTGTTAATAATGCTATTATATTGAGACATATTTTGGTCCTTGGACCTATTGGTATACTTACTGAAAGCAATCATTTCAAGTAGTAGGAGCCTTTGGTTCTGACACATTTCCCTTGTTAAGAAGATTTTTTAAACAGTAAGATGCAAGTGTTTTTTTTTTTAACTGTCCCTCTTAATCTCTCCTGAAACTGGTGACTTTTTATAGTTAATGATGACAATAACTAGATTTATAGACTTATTTTACTTCAAAAAATGTATATTCAATTCACGTTCATTTTTGCTGTCAGTGTCTCAGATTAGTAGTACTAGTAGTTTAAAACTGTTCATGTCTCTTATTTCTAGATTTCTCCTTGATTCTGTTGAGATTTATCCCTGAGGTATTAAGAGCTATGTGGTTGTATTTATTTATTTATTTATTTTATTTATTTTTTTTAGGGGCGGTGACACAACAACATAGTCAAGTTAGGCATTTTCCGAAGTTTTGACACACCAAGCCCAAAAGGTTCACCATTACAGGCTTAGTGTGTAATGTGAATGTAAAATATCAACTATGCAAAGGTGAGTGTTTAGCATGAAACCTATTTTCAGAAAGAAAAGGCATTTGTTTTTGAGCTAAATTTGCGTAATCTGATACTAATGATTTGTATAACCAAGAGTATAGTACTGCATTAGCAGTTATTTTGAAGTTACTGAAAATATTAAAGTTGAGAAGTAATCTAGTACAGAGAGGTGGTGAATGAATGGTAGCACCCTTTTCACAGATAGTTGAACACAATGTCTTAAGTATTAGTGATCAAAGTGGAAATAATTCTCTCTTTCTGTCTGTGAGAGCTGTTGACTTAGTTATATACAAGAACTAATGAGCCAAGCATATGCTATCCCAGGTTATTTGAAGTGGTGTCCTGCTTAATGTATTGCATAATAATTTTTGGACTTTTATAACGGACTATGTTTGTTGGAGTTTGCAGTAACAACAATCTATGTTGAATTATTATTTTGGTGACTATTTTTAGGCTATTACCATACTTTGTTTTACAGAAATATATGCCGAATCAGGCAGGGGCCAGCACCGAGACCTGCAGCACATAACTAGTAACTTTTTTTTTTGTTTCAGAAGTTGCACTTGTGACTCTAACCACATGGGCTCTGTTAAACAATCAGTTAGCTATCCACCACACAACATAAGGATTTATATTCAGATTTGCAAATATGTCAATAATGCCTACATGGGCATTTTATCTTGGTTTTCAAATCCAGTTTCACTACTTAGTGACTGGTCCCTATTGTTGTGGTACTGGTGTTTCATTGCTGTTTATTTTCCTTATTATTATCAGTTTTAACCTGATATTGATATCGCTATACATTTTTTATGATAAGATCTAACAGTTACCTGTTGAATGCTACTTTGAAGAAATTTCTTACTGCAGATATCATGCAACTGATATTATAATTTATTTGGTTATATTTAATTATTACTCATTTCTTGCAGTTTTTAACGTTCTCTGACATCAAACCATGTAAATTTGAACTTGAATGACAGAGAGACCGCTAGCATTATGGCAAAAGGGACTCCTGTCCTAAGTTGCATTCACTTGCAACTTTTAAAGTTCGACTACCCTTAAGGCAGATCAAGGACAACCATAAATATATATATATATATATATATATATATAGAGAGAGAGAGAGAGTGAGAGAGAGAGATTTGGAAAGTATGGGAAAAAGATGTCAAGCTAAGAATAGTGGAACCACTAGTTTTGCTAGTTTGCCTTCCACAGAATAGTTGCACACAGTCAGAAGGGGTATATCATTACTGTAAAGTTATAAAACTGTGGGAAATTGTGTAGGTACACATTGCCAAAGGTTGTTCACATTCCTACCTTGATTTATATATATCAGTTGAAATGAAGGGCCGGAATGTCTTCTTCCAGTTTCCTGTCATGGGTGGGGGAACTCCACTTGAAAACAGACTATGTATGCACAATCTGCAAAGCCTGGTTACACAACTAGCCCTGACCATTGCAACTGGAGAGAGAGAGAGTTTCTATTAAATAAAGACTCTGTAGAAACTTGTTGGAAAGGCTACTCAGAAAAATAGCTCTGGTCTACACAGTGGCTGAATTAAAAATCTAGATTGTCTCCCAGTTTCTCATGCCCAGATTAAAAGAAGACTGTGTAGATGCAGGTTGCAAAGGCTGATCACACAACTATCTTTGACATATTTAGCAGTTGCATTAAAAGTCCTGACTGTCGCCATCCCATGACAGGAGGACAGAAGCCTCCATTTAAAAAAGAATGTGTAGTTGTGGGTTGCCAAAGCTGTTCACACAACAAACTCTGACTCATGTAGAGGGTGAATTAAAGGGGTGGAATCTCTCTTTGCACATTTTCTGTGAGAGAGGTGTGAGGATTCTGCAGCTAAAGAAAGAAATACTTGCAGGTTGAAAAGACTAGGCAACAAAAATAGCACCAAACTATATAACCATTGAATTTCTTGTGATAGGGGTTGATGTTCCCACTTAAAGAAAGGCAGTACATGTGCAGTTTCTAAAGGTCGATCACAATACTATCCCTGACCTACACAGGAGTTGAATTAAGATAGTGTAATATGTCCTCCCACTTTCCTGTGATTGGAGATAAGAGCTCTCCTCAAGTGCAAGTGTTCTGCTGTGAATGGGAGACCAACAGTAGAATGACTAAAGGCTAATGCAAATTTTCCCTGTAATGCTAGCAAAGCCTCTGAGGTAGTTAACAAATTTCATGTAGAGATGATTCTGCTGTTCATCCCATGGGAGGCATATTATGGGGACTGGGGTGGTTCCTGAGTGCATGAAACAGAGATCCGCCTCAGAGATTCTGAAAGATGGTTTCCAAATAGCTGTGACAAGTTCACCTTCAACAAAGTCTAAAAAATGTGACTGCTTTTACCTCTGTCATTTATACAAGGAAGTGCACTAATATGCTATAAAGCAAAGTCACATATTTTTTGTCAGATCTGCATTTGTCTGTGGGTTAGACATGTCTCTAAATTTATTTATTAAGCATTCTGGGTCCCTTGACTCAGCTGGTACAACAACATGATGGTTTTCTCCCTCTCCTGTATAGATAGCAGGTGCATACATAAATGAACGGTCCCTTTGTATAGCTTCTGACTCAGCTGAATTAAGTAGAATAAATGCCTTTGTACGGTCATCTTTATCAGAAAATGCAGCCTGTATGAAAATGCCATGCTCTTGCTCAAACACTCTCCAGTTCTCAGCAAAATTACTGTCAAACACAAGTGCACTGGGTTTTTGAAATCCATCTGCAATACCCACAAAGTATATACAAACACACTGAAAATATGGCCCTTGTAGTTATGTATGAACAAACAGTGCCGTGAGTCTGTAACACCATTCAAATGCACAATAAACTCTTCAAAATAGTT
The DNA here is from genome assembly GCF_019279795.1 of Protopterus annectens. Taxonomy (NCBI): domain Eukaryota; kingdom Metazoa; phylum Chordata; order Ceratodontiformes; family Protopteridae; genus Protopterus; species Protopterus annectens. The sequence continues at coordinate 47,573,630 of NC_056736.1, forward strand.
TACTTTGCAAAATATGCTCTATAATGGCTGTACTCTGTGAAATATGCCTCATAATGGCTGTGCTATTATGAAATAGCTTTAATGTAACACTGCACAAACTTGCAAACACTTTATACACTTCTGGTAACTCAGATATCTTTGCTTAATATAAAAAATACAGATGCTTTGCAAAAATACAGCTGTTTCTCTTTATTTTTTCGTTTTATGCATTTCAGACTTTATTTCAAACATTTTCCATAATAATTTGAATATTTTTATCAATATCGAACATATCTGTTTATGTGACTATTATTTAGAATGCTCTGTATGCCCCAGTTCATATTATACAAAGAAATAAAGCTGAGCAAGTTTTAATACCTGAAATTCATTTCTGACCTGTTTTGTGAATGTTGCACATTTTAGGAATGATCCACTCCTGTATATTCCACCAGCATCTAAACAAGTACCTTAAGTCATTTTAGCCAAGCCATTTCTGACCCCATGCCCCTTCGGTAGGCTTCTACTGACGTCAAGTCCTTTTAGATATGCCACTTCTGACACCAGGTCACTCATTCGTCACTTAAAACAAGAAGGATTGGTGTTTTGGTCGGATGCTTTAATACATACAAACACATCAGAATGGATAGCAGCATCATTAAATACGAACAAAATAGTTAACAGACAGAGCTTGCATGCATAAATGCTTACATCTCAACAACTAACTACAAAATGGCAGTCAGACTTGCACATGCTCAGTAATTAAACACTTGATCAAGCCCTTGAATAGCTTCTTAAGGTGCATGCACACATATTGATCTACAGTCAGGAGCTTCACCCTATTCATTTTTTTTGGGGGGTAGAAGCTATACAGGTAGATATCTGTGTAAAGCAGAGAATTAATCCTGAACAGGACACTATTTTATCAAAACACTGATATTATTAATGTTTAAAAAAGTATATGAAAATTGAAAAGAACCTTGAGGTAGGCCTGCTCATATTGCATGACAATATTGCTGATACCTAAAGTTGCCATTTATAGTTTTGGTGACATCAAGTGCTGCTTTTAAGATTATCAACAAACAAATAACATAACACCAGTGCTTTCATTATGATTTAAATGTATTATACAAATGATGTCATGATGATACAGTTTCTTCAAAACTGCAATGCAATTTTTGAGATTAAAAAAAAAAGAACAAAGCCGTTGAACCTTGAAGTATTTTTATTTATTTATGTTTTGCTCCTCAACATAAAGTTGATGAGAGCAACAATATTAGTTGATGGCACCAGCAAAAAAATAGTTAGCTACAACTCCAGTGGAAAGTGTCCATCCTAAAGTAAAGGCAATTCAAAGACACTGATAGAATGAAAGCACAATGGTCAGAACTGTGTGATATGCAGCGCATGGAAATTTACAGTGGATGAAATGTAAATATGGAAAGCCAAGTAAAAATGTTATATATAATATGCAAATGCAGGAGGCCAAGATGATAAACCAGGTCAAAAACATATAAAAAAGGAGCACTGCAAGCTCATAATCACTCATTTTGATTGACTTTATATAGACATGGCAGGAACTGTTTTAGGCAGTGAAGCAAAGATAGCTTAAAAGCGTTTGTTGATAGCTATTATTGCAACAATTGCTGGCAGAGGTGTACATCACGGTTGCTCATACAACTGAAGAAGAAAGAAACAGTGACTTGCATACCAGCATTTCAGACCACCAGATAATTGATCACTTCATTGTGGGCAGGGATAATCTACAGGACCTATGCAAACTGTGCAGAAGAATGAAGGAATATGCATTATATGCCCATTCCTGTGGAGAGAATGTTAAGAATAGCATTGGTCATCCTAGCTACAGGGGCTTTTCAGCATTCCTTTGTGATATCTACTAAATCACTTTCAAGAAGTTGGTAAACCTTCTCTAATATTTGCTTTTTGCTATTGTGACTGCACTTTTTGCCTTTTTGTTACACAACCAGTATTCCTTCTTAGTCTGAACCATTTACTTTGTCACTCAATTTTTCCCAGTACTTCTTCCTTTTTGATAACTTCTAGATTTTGCATTCTACCGCCAACTTTCTTGATGCACCTTACTTCCATGCCTGACATTGACAAATAACTATTCTGTAGTCTTCACACACCCTTCAAGATACTGCCATTCTTTTTGTACTTCATCTGTTTCTTCTTCAAGCTCTTCTTCTTCTTGAAGTGCAAGAGCCCTAAGTAGTTCATTGCACTTCTGTATTTTTCTTCTTTCAGCTTCTAGACCTTCATCTTAGTCTCTTTTGGTCTTAAAGACTTCTCTGACTACTGCTTGCAGCTGGCTGTGGCCACCAGTGGTTCTTGCCTAGGAGTACTGCATGAATGTAGCATCTACTGCAGAAGACAGGTGCAGCTGTAGAGGTAGTGGAGTGGAAAGGAGTTGGATAGGATTCCAGTGTACAACTGCAAAAGTGTGGAACCCATATATGTGCCTTATCATTTTATTACCATTGTGTTATTGGGATCTAGAACAAGAACGAAGTTTTGTAACTTGAAGTATCTTCAATAAAGCATACTAATGAAAAACTCAACAGCATTACAGTCAGTCCCCGTTCGAATGGAAATGCTTCAGTGATTCTGCAAGAAGAGAAATTAAGTTTTTTTATAATTCTTGGTCACTTACAAAATGTCAGAAAAGGCATGCTCATGTAAAAAATAGCTATTTATTAGTATTGTGAAAAATTTCCTGAATATGTTTATGGGAAAGTGTTGGAAATAGACCATAAGCAACGAAAGAGTATAAATGAAATATCCCAATGAAAGGCATCAATCACCCTGACTGCAGAAAATGTCACTGAGACTGCAGCAAAATGAGTTATTTCTGAATTCTGAGCCAGAAAAAGAGAAACATAAAGCAGATATGCTAAAATACATCTTCCACTGCAACAAGTTTTGCTTGTTGATGAAAAGAAAGCAAATAGAATAATTTCACAGTCAACTATGACTGAAAAAAGAGTGTGGTCTTAAAGGAAAATGTATGTTAGGAAATAAAGACATAATTTAATTTGTTGCATACAAAGCTCATGGCTAAATGCTGATAGATTAGTAGTGCCTCATCAGCTAAGGAAGAAAGCATTGGCAAGAGGATGTACTTCATACTTAAGCCCTACAACGTGTAAAGAAAGAACTTGTGATGCATAATACTCACAAGAAATATCAGGACAGACAATACAGTTAGACTGTCAAAGCTACATTGTTTGCAATGTTTAGTACACTGACATCCCAGAAGAAGACATGATTCTTTATTCAGTTCCAAAAATACCAAGCAATGAAGCAGGGACAGATTTTTAATTCCTGATTAATTCATGCTTACATTATATATTATATAAATTAATTATAATCCAATGATTTGTGAGGTCATAAAGCTAATTGATTCTACAAATAGAAGTTGACTAAAGCACTTGCAGCTCATTTTGTAAAACCTGGAATTTTGTATGTGGCGATGACTGACAATTCACAATATGCAAATGCAAAATTCAAGAGATTTTCAGAGTACTGGGAATTTCAGCATGTGATTTTTAGCCTGTGTGACACACATTCAGAGGGTCACATTGAGAGGACAATGCAGACTGTCAAAATTCTCATGAAGAAAAAGGAAAGTGTTAATGGTGGTTAAATTAAAACTGGTATATAGGAATAGTTCTTTGCAAGGTATAAGTGTTTCTAGAGATCATCCATTTATGGGAAACAGTTCACAGAGTAGAATGCCTGTTTTTTTACTTGGCAATAACTTTTTATTATCAGATTTTGATAGTTTATTACTTTACTCAGGTTGTAGTGATCATGGACTGAGAAACTGAAGTCTATTTGCATACCATTATTTGTTTCTCAGATTTATGACAAAAAATGTCATTTGATACTCATAGCCATCCTGTTCATGAAGTTTAATCAAATCTGTCTGTAAATAATATTTACAGCTAATATAAAATGTTTATTATAGTAGTATTATAGCAATATTTTAGGGTCTGTTATGAGTTTATTTATTCTGCTTTTGGAGTTGCAGAAATACTGTAAGATAATAGATTGTTCAATTGTACTGGAAGGGAGCCACTCTAAAGTATGGCATTTATATATTAGAATCTAAAGCTATAACTTGTTAAAATATATTTGGTTTTACTAGTTTAAGTTATGTAAAAAACTATGCTCCCTGAATGTTGAATGTTTTTTTTCTAAATGCAAATAGAGTGCTGGGAACACAACCCACTTTTTCTTTTAGAAATAAAAAATCACTTAAGAGGTATTTGTGCTATAATGATAGTAACATTAGGCATGTTCCTGCGACCTATGGCACATTTCCTTATACCTCTTGTAATTTTTGCCATCTGATAGATTCTAGTAATAGGTTTATCCATCCATTCACTGGGACAACTTATGACTTTAAGGTACATGCCACTTGTAGAACGAGGAACCTAGTATATGTAGCGCAATGTGTATTATGTTCTAAATTTTACATAGGGAAAAATAATAGAATGCTTTTTGAAAGAATAAGGGAGTACATGAGAGACATAAGAAATCTTAATATTAAAAACTCGCTCACCAGACATGTTAAAGAAACCAGTATTGAACACACATTTAAATTTAAAGTGGTAGAGATACTTAATGATTATGGTAGATTGGGAGATATGGGCAATGAAACTGAGCACGGTGACTTATTTTGGATTTTACACTTGCAAGCTGACAAGACAGGGGGCCTTAATGATAATGTCTCTTTAAAACCCAAATTAAAGAAAAGAAGAGGGTAATTGTTTTTACATCATGTGACTTAAAACTGCTGACATATTGGATAATACGTGTTTTCGAATTTTTGTATTTAAATAGTTATGTTGTGTTGCTATTTTATGGCTTGAAGAAGTTTTTACGAAAGGACTTAACTGTTTTTTTATATTAAAATTACCTAGTGCCATCATAGCACAGTTTGTTTTTCATTAAATGTATTCAATGTTTTATTTTTTTCTTATTGTCACTTAATAGGGCATTGATCATGTGACCTTCATCTAAATATAAATAAAACAACATTGTTCATATTAGTCCAGGGCATCATTTTAGAATGCCTGATGATATATTATCCTAGATCACAAGCTTCAAGAATGCAGAACACAGACTTTTCCTAGTATTTCAGGAAAAACTGCTTACATTTGTATATAGTAAAATTTGCAAGTTTGCACATAGCAAATTGGAAACCTTTAGCATCTGGAAAATTAAACAGTGTAATAAATGCATATTAGGTTCACAGGTATTCACGAGGCATGCAGTCCAGGAGTCTACTGGAGAACATAGGCCAATTTAAACAAATGCTGTCTGGTTAAGTGACTTGTTCAAGGTCACACATTAGGTAAACAAAGGCTGATAGAATTAAACACAATGCAACATGAAGTAGCTCATGAACAGTTTATATTACTGATTGCCTATGTTACCCACCTGACAATTAAGAAAACTGGTACCTTCAGCTTCTCTCACAGTACTTAAATGTCTTTTATCCTGTATGTGTTGTACAGTCTGAAGAAAATAATGATCAAATGCACCATATATTAATGTCCTCTGATTCACTATTTGACCAGCCTGACACATGTGGCCATGTGAGCAGTTTGAATATGGGAGACACACTGCAGCTGTATGATCATTTAGAATTATTAGTAGTGTGATAATGAGACATCAGTTTTTTTTTTCTTTTAACTGTTGCCTTGGTGCCTTTGTATATTCAAGCTGAATGAACAATTACAAGTCCATCATTAATAAAATGATACCTTGCAACTATATATATATATATATATATATATATATATATATATATATATATGGGTGTGGGTGTATATATATATATATATATATATATATATATATATATATATATATATATATATATATGGGTGTGGGTGTATGTGTGATGTGGGACTAGGACTAATGATCAACGACACATTTCCACGAATCAGAAATGGCTAAACACTGTTTTGTGAAAGTGCTTTTTCACCAAAAAAAAAGTACTTTTGTGAAACTGTACAAACAAAAAATGAGGAAATGTCGGTTGCTGAGATTGTGGCACAGTGAGGATAAGGGAATATTCCCTTTTCCCCACTGTAGTGCGATCTCTGCGTGAGAATATAAAAGTAGGGGGGTGGGGGTGCAGGGGGGGCGTGCCCCCCTGAATAAACATGATTACTGTTGTTTTTTTTTAAATGTTGTTAGGTGTTTTTTTTTTTTTTTTTACTTCAGTTTCGTGAAAGTGCTTTTTTAGTGAAAAAGCACTTTCGCAAAAATGCTGAGCCGGTTCCAGTTCGTGGAAACGTGTCGTCAAGCATTAGTCCTAGATCCACATAAATATATATATATATATATATATATATATATATATATATATATATATATATATGTTCACTTTATATCCTCGAAATACTGAAATGTCGAAATTCAGTATTTTGGAGTTATAAAGCCGAAAATTTAAAACTACAAGAACTCAGAACAGCGAAATTCAAAATCTCGCACACCGGAGATTTTGAATTTCGCTCTTCTACTCCACACACACACACACACAACTTCCTCCACACACATAAACACAAGCTCTCTACTACATAAAAGTTGCCCACCCATACCCCCCTACTTAAATATTCTCACTCCGAGGTCCCATTACATGCAAACACACACAAAATACCAGCACACAAGCTACATTCTCCTCGCACACACACACACACACACACATCACAGCAGCAAAACACACTGACACGCACCACAGCCCCTACCCAAAACCCTTAACGCACACACACACTTACTTGAATCCATAACCAAAGCGAAACCTCAGAAGCGCGAAATTCAAAACCTCTGGTATTCGAGGTTTTGAATTTCGCACTTCTGAGCTTTTGCTCTTCTCAGGATTCCACTTTATGGGCTTGAAATACTGAATTTCGATATTTCAGTATTTCGAGCTTCTAAAGTGAATCCATATAGATACATATGCATATAAAAGTAGGTGCATCTAAAAATCTAAAATGGGGACTACAACTTGTTCCTTTCTGTCTTCTAACATGGTTCTTCTTCACATTTTCTTTTCCTAGCCCTATTCTATGTAAAAACGTCAGAATAAGTAATACTTTTAATGAAAATTATAAAGATTATAGCCTGAGTAAACCTCCTCTGATTGCTAACATGTCTCCAATCCATGGCTTCCTGTAAGCATTATCTGATTAGGAGCTAAAATAAATTATTGTCAAGATTCTGAATTTAGTACAAAGAGATCTGATGAACATTTAAAAAGGCATAGATCAGTATATGAAACACCATGAAATTAAAATTGTCACACTTGTAAAACAGAAGCAGTTGGTCCTGCTTATTCATGGCAGACATGTCTACCTTCCACTCTCAGGAACAGGCAGTACAGTCCAAAAGTAATTAGCTATTTCTTTTTAAAGGTTAGGACAGTTATTTGGCCTTCAGAGTTAATTACTTTTCAATAGAGTTCAACATGTATAAAACTCATGCAAATTCAGGATAGAAAAAAAATGCTCAGCATCTGTTCTTTTCCTTTAGACTGTACATATATCAGTCAGTACATTATAATTGCTATATCTGCCCTGCAGTGCTTCTCAGACTGCCACGGTGAGCTTTATTCAGAACAGGGAAAAGTATTGAGCCTCATCTATATACCAACATGGCCACTCCCATGCAAAAATAAATAAATAAATAAACTTTGCACTGTGAAGGAGCAGACCACTTATCAACGCACTCACACTCACACACATGCACACACACAAACAAAACAAACACACAAACAAACTTTTCCTCTCTTTCTCTCTCTCATTGACTTGGGTAACTTTTATATATAACTCTTCATTTAACTATTATTGAAGCATTACCTCAGTGGAGAAGATGCATGCAAGAAAAAAAAATACCTTATGATTAAAAAAATAATCCACAGTCTGTAATTTTATAAATACTATTTAAAAATATGTGATTGTCTAATAAAAATAAATCATTGTGTTCTAGTGATTATAAATAATAATTCTTATTATTATTATTATCATTATTATTATTATTATTATTATTATTATTATTATTATTATTATTATTATTATTATTATTATTATTATTATTATTATTCTCACATTATTGAAAAAATAAAGTTTGGTTGTTTATTGACTGATTTATGAGCAAAAAAATAAATATATTATTTACAAAAAAAAAATAAAATATTATTATATAAAAAATATGATAATAATATTTAAAAAATAATTAAAAACTGAGATATTATATAGAGTCAGGAAACATCATTTTCTGTAGACTACAAATTATTAGGAAGGTGTTCAGGTATGTTGCATAAAAAAAGTCTTGATGTTTGCAAAAAGTGAGTAATGATATGTGACAGTTACATTTTTTTGTATAAAAACCATGTTTCATGAAAATAAAGTTTTAAACATGTCCTGAAACATTTTTTCTGTCCTGAAACCTTTTTTCTCTTACATCCCAAAAAAAAAACACAAAACAAGAAAAAAGAAAAGGCAAAAAAAGGTGAAAGGCAAGGGGAGAAAGAAGCAAGTTAAGAGAGTAATTGATAGAAATGAGACCTCTCACTTTTACTCACTCACGAAAGTATCTTACTTGTGTTCTTCCTATTAAGGCATGTCAGTTCTGGCTGGATGATTCAGTTCTTTATCTTCCTACAACACATAACAACATCAATGAAACAAAAAACAAAAAAAAAAAAATCAGCAGCACCACAAAATAATTTGAATACTCTTGAAAACAACAGAACATATTAAGCATTACTGCAGTAAAGGAATGAAAATGAATGAATGAAAGTGAATACACATCATATGAACTATATGAAACTATATATTAACTGCTTTATTTTGTTTTTTTTGATAATACATGAATAACACACAGGAGGCAAGGAAAAAAAAAAAAAATTCTCTTCTGCTGTGTTGTGTGTGTGTGAAGGTTATTATTTTATTTCTTTATAACATCAGCTATTTCATCCAAGCACCGAAAAAGTAGTTGGGGCAAATTAAAAATAGCCACAAGAGATTTTCCATTCACTTCCATTCCAGATATTTACTACTTACCAATATGTCATTAAAATAAAGGGAGGGAACAGAGACATTTTAAATAAATTAACTGTTTTGATTTTATAATGAAAGTATTTAGATAAATGGGTAAATCAGATGACAAAGTGAAACCTGCATTGCCTTTCTTCACTCTCTAAGATTAGACATTTAAGCAATAATGTCTGACATGGCAGGCATAATAGGGATGTAATAGACACACCAGAGGTTCAGAGAAGCCCAATATCATAGGCAGATGGCCTCCAACCCAGAAAGATCCATTATTTACCTATAAAACACTTAGTGGAAAGCATTATTATGCTTAACAAATGGTCAATGCAAACTTTTTTTATCTTTATGTTATTTATTTTATTTGACATATGTTTAACAGGAAAGTGCAACTGTGATAATATTCCATTTTCAGTGGAAGGCCTGGGAGAAAAATTTCACATTAAACAAAATATGGTTACAGTTAAATAATGTTATTACAAAACCTAAAACTGAAGAACAATATATTAACTAAGTAAAAAATTCAACTTCAGTTCATACAGTTTGAACCAATACATGCATAATGCAAACATGTGGACAGCTGTAACAAGTTGAAAAAAAAAACATTGCCAACAGCTATTAAAGTATTCACAAGCTGTAGTTCATAGACATGACATTAAACACACTGAGTATATTCTTTGGATCAGAGAGGTACATATTTGTCCTTCATTTAAGAAATAGACTGTCTATGCTCAGAGAGAAAGAGTAAGGCATATGCTTGTTGTAAAAGAAGGGGGGATTAGTTCAGCCTTGAGTAGTGCAGGAGCAGAGCCAGGTCTTATTTAGCTAGTCTTTTTGTAGTTGTTTGAAGTTGGGGAGATTCAAAGCAGCTGGAATTTGAAGAGGGGTAGAATTCTATTTCTTACCAACAGAGCACACATAGAGATTTTGGCCAAAGGATTTGTGGGGTTTATATTTGCTGAAAATATGTTATTTGTTAGATTAAATTAGTGTATTATGGAGGTAGAAATGATGAACAGGGAGCGCAGTCATCTGCTTTGTGAATAATTATAGAGTATTGCAATTTAAAGGCAGTGGTGGCTCGTGCTATCGGACTGCAGGACTGCAGCCCCCCCAGCTGTGAACAACAATGGTACAGTCCTAATCCTTCTAATCTGCACATGGAAAGCGAATCCAGACTGCTGCCTTACCAGTCTGGATTTAGGAAGAAGGCAGCAGACTGCTGATGCTCCAGAAGTCTATATGGTGCTAACTGCATAGACTGGAAGGGGATCAGACTGCAAGGTCAGCAGTCTTGGCACATTCAAACAGAAAACCGGAAGTGAGCATTCAGGTGCAAACAGAGACAGCCAATACTTGGCTGCTGCTGTGGATTACTCTGTAGGTGTGGATTTTTATTTTAGAAGCTGTGGAAAGCTATTGCAGGCTGCTGCTGTGGATTACTCTCTGGGTGTGGATTTTTATTTTAGAAGCTGTGGAAAGCTATTGCAGGCTGCTTCTCTGGAAAGCTATTGCAGGTGCAGTTCATGAATGCAAACAGAGTCAGCCAATACTCAGCTGCTGTGAATTATTGCAGTTTACTCTCTATGTGGGTGTGGATTTTTATTTTAAAAGCTGTGGATCTCATTTGAGGCTATTGCAGGTGCAGCTCCTGAAAAGAGAGGGACAGCTGAGATATGTGCGTGTGCCCCAAGTGGTATATGGTGGTGGGTAGAGAACAGCCTTGAATGCTGTACCTTGGGCCCAGGTGGCAAGAGCCTGAATTCACTACCCACCACCATTTGTAAAACAATTGCAGATTTTTCCCTCATACTTCTTCTGTTCCTTATAAAATATGCGGTTTCTGTATTTTTGTGTCCTTGCAGAGTCAGTAGTGCATTGATGCAGTGGTAGCATTGTTGCCTGACAGCTACAGGTTCTCTGGTTTGATTCTTGGCTGGGGTGCCTTATCTTCTGTGTGGAGTCTACATTCCTCCCTGTGTTTGTCTGAGTTTCCTCTAGTGTCCTCCCATCTTACAAATATATGTGTCTGTCTGGAGTGTTTCTCCCTGGGACTCTGCTAAAAATTGGCTTTTGTTTCAAGACAGACTTTCCTGGTTAACAAATGTTAAATAAAAATGACAAGCATTTGAATATCAGACTTCATATTCTTCAGAAAGTACATGGTAACACAAAAGCTTTTATTCTAGCAATTTTCTAAGTTTATAAGATGGATATTTAAGATTTGTCCCTAATTTTGGGACTGTATTCCCCCATTATTGGCTTTGTCCAGGTTTTTTGTGCTAAGGTTGAGAGCTATGGTAAGAACAGAATTCACTGAATATGTTTGGGGGCTGTATTCCCTCATTACTGGCTTTGTCCGGGTGTTTTTTGCTAAGAGGTTGAGAGCTATGGTGAGAACTGAATTCACTGAATGTTTGGGGGCTGTATTCACCCATTATTGGCTTTGTTCAGATGATTTGTGCTAATAGGTTGACAGCTATGCTATGGTGAGAACTGAATTCACTAAATGGTAGCCATTTTAGTTTCCATCTTCCTCTGTCACAAAACAGCTGATTTGGCATAGTGGTATGTTGCTCTGACTGTTTTGCACAGGGTCCTGTGTTCAAGGCTTGGCAGTGAAATGTATGGTGGTAACGCAGCATTTTATTCTAGCAACTTTCCAACATTAGACAAGCAATGTTTAAAATGCGTCCCTGGTTTTTGGGCTTTTGCCCCCCCCCCCAAAAAAACTTTGTCTTTTTCCAGATTTGTTTGTGCTGCAAAGTTCAGATATACAGCTAAATGAGTAGATTTTACTAGGAGCTGAGAGCTGCAGGGGAGCACAAATTTAGTGTTGCTTATGCTGAGTCTGCTTGCATTGTTAATAGCACAACAGGTAGTTTATTTGCTTTTGATGCAGAAGGCTGTGGGTTCTACTCCCACAGTAGACAGATGCATTGCTGATACTGTACTGTGTTGCAAAGGGGGTGGATGCTGCGCTCCTTTTTGGTGAAGATACCTAGTAACTATGAACCTGTTATCAGTTTGCCATCCATTCCCTATTGCAATATTGCTAGCTTATATTTTTTTAGTGTAAGATAGGCAATTTATTCAATGGCAACAGACACTTTATTTGTAGATGAAACAATGAAATACAAAGTTGTTTGCTAGCAGCAACCTCTTCATTGGTTACAGATCTCTTTGATGTGGAATCATTTCGATGAATTTTACTTCTTCAGAAATTGTGCATATGTACTGATACTCGTGGACTGTAAAAGTCTGAGCAGACTTTTATGATGGAAATGTTCTGAATTGGGCAGTTTTGTCATTATTGGTGCATGCATTTCATTTCATTGTTTACTGGAAAAAACTAAAAAAAAAATAAATTTAAAACACCCTCTAAAACTGTAGTGTATTGTACAAGGAATATGATTTAATACAATCAGGAAAGTGTATGAAAGAGCGTGTGTATGTTTCATTTGCAAGGGGCCTGTGATTTGAAAACAGCCCAAACCCAAAGTTAATCTTTATCTGCCACTAGCAAAATGTATTTTCTTTGAATGTGGGTTTCAATGCTGTTTCAGTGAATGTGAGTTTTCAAGGGCAGAGACGTTTTAATGCTAAGTCTGTTTTCATTGTGAGACTGCATTGCTTTCTTTAGCAGATAAGATATCTATTAGTGTTTGTGCTGTAAAATGCAAAATTAAACTTACAAATGAAGTCCAAAGCATTGCAGAAGTAAAGCAGTATGCATATTAGTGTTTATGGTAAATGGGGTGGAATAGCCAAGTAATGGTTCATTGGAATGGCTGTAGGGGGAAGCTCCATTCGACCATGATTTTGTGAGGGGGGGGGCAGCAAACTCAAAGACAGCCCCGGCTGAACTATACCTCTCAACTGTCCACATTTTTGCTGAATGAATACATTTTTGCTTCTTATTTTTGGTTTGTTCCTCATAAAATTTGTGGTTTTCTGGCAAATCATTTAGGAATGAAGTCACTAAATAATGACAGAAACTGAGTTTCAGAATTCATAACCTTCAGAAAAAATGCATGCTAAAGCAAGACCTGTTATTCTATCAACTGTCTCAGTTTATATAAATGAACGGATCTCCGCTGGCTATACCATAAAGGGCTACCCTCCGAAAAAAATCCAAACCAAACTCCGAAATGGCAAACAAACAGTAGTGAAGTTGTATAATTCCACAATTCCACTGAAATATTGTCCCAACACCCTGGATAATGATAAAAGTATATTTAATAAACACTCAAAAGTGACACAATTACATAAATCCTTACGTGCTGGTTCATTTTTTTGGACTTCATTGGCTTTCTGGGGCCGTGCACGTTGTCCTGCGTGCATGAACTTTTTTTTTGAAGCCTTACAATTACATAAATGACATAAAAGAAACTGGGATTGAGCGTGCTTTTATCTAAACCGTATAGACTTCATCAGAATCCATTTCTTAAAATAGACAGCTGCCTTATATACGTTGTGAAATAATGAATTAATTGAATAATTACTTAATTATATAGTTGTTACAAAAAGTAACTACCATAAGGTTGAGAGCTATGGTAAGAACAGAATTCACTGAATATGTTTGGGGGCTGTATTCCCTCATTACTGGCTTTGTCCGGGTGTTTTTTGCTAAGAGGTTGAGAGCTATGGTGAGAACTGAATTCACTGAATGTTTGGGGGCTGTATTCACCCATTATTGGCTTTGTTCAGGTGATTTGTGCTAAGAGGTTGACAGCTGTGCTATGGTGAGAAATGAATTCACTAAATGGTAGCCATTTTAGTTTCCATCTTCCTCTGTCACAAAACAGCTGATTTGGCATAGTGGTATGTTGCTCTGACTGTTTTGCACAGGGTCCTGCGTTCAAGGCTTGGCAGTGAAATGTATGGTGGTAATGCAGCATTTTATTCTAGCAACTTTCCAACATTAGACAAGCAATGTTTAAAATGTGTCCCTGGTTTTTGGGCTTTTGCCCCCCCCCAATAAACTTTGTATTTTTCCAGATTTCTTTGTGCTGCAAAGTTCAGATATACAGCTAAATGAGTAGATTTTACTAGGAGCTGAGAGCTGCAGGGGAGCAAAAATTTAGTGTTGCTTATGCTGAGTCTGCTTGCATTGTTAATAGCACAACAGGTAGTTTATTTGCTTTTGATGCAGAAGGCTGTGGGTTCTACTCCCACAGTAGACAGATGCATTGCTGATACTGTACTGTGTTGCAAAGGGGGTGGATGCTGCGCTCCTTTTTGGTGAAGATACCTAGTAACTATGAACCTGTTATCAGTTTGCCATCCATTCCCTATTGCAATATTGCTAGCTTATATTTTTTTAGTGTAAGATAGGCAATTTATTCCTCAATGGCAACAGCCACTTTATTTGTAGATGAAACAATGAAATACAAAGTTGTTTGCTAGCAATAACCTCTTCATTGGTTACAGATCTCTTTAATGTGGAATCATTTCGATGAATTTTACTTCTTCAGAAATTGTGCATATGAGGGGCGTGGCCAAGGATGAACACAGGATAGCAGCAGATTTCTTCAGCTCCACCAATTTCATTACATTGACAGGAATTAATTACTTAAAAATTAATTTTTGAAGTAATTTTCTTTCTAAATATGTTTGTTTTATATAGTTCTTGAACTATATCTAAAAAAGAAAGGAAATCTTAATAATATT